>NC_090294.1:27440000-27627500 GCF_037392515.1 Haliotis asinina | reverse complement strand
AAAAGAAAACATTCATGGAAAGCACACTGGAAGATACTAAATAAGCGTGCCAGTGAAAAGATTAAACCAGTCACCAAGCATTGCTGACTTTTATGAATATTTTAAGAAATTAAATGACACGAAATGTGAATATCGACAGTGATAACCTTTAATTTGATACAAATACTTTCAATGATACCATTACATGTGATGAAATTGCCTTTGCAAAACGAAATAACTCATCTGGAATAGATTTATTTGAAAATGTATGTATAATTGACGCTTCAGGAAGGATAATCCCACTTTTCACCACTTTCTTCAACCTGATATTTAATTCAGGGATTGTTCCTGGTTGTTGACTTAAAGGCACAATTAAACCTATTTATAAGAAGAAAGGTGGCCCTATGGACCCGGATTCCTATCGACCCATGACCATATTACGTTGTTTTGGAAAACTTTTTACTGGTATTTTAAATGTAAGACTTTCTCATTTCGTAGGGAAAAAGAACATTTTATCCTCGTCCCAATCACGTTTACCAAAAGGTTTCTCCGCTTGAGACAACCTATTTGTAATACATATGTTATCCGAAACCCTTAACCTTCCAAACGAAAACTCTATTGTGTTTTCTTTGATTTCACGAAAGCTTCTGACAATGTGTGGCGAGCCGGTCTATGGTACAAATTACTCAAATATAATGTAAGTTGGAAAATTTTGTCTGTCATAAAAATATGTTTCATAACATAAAATCTACTGTTATGTTAGATAACCATATTTCATCGTACTTTCCATGCACCACAGGAGTGAGACAAGGCGAAAACCTTTCCCCCTTATTGTTCTTTTATAAATGATGTAGCGTCGTGTCTTTATAGTAAAGGTTACTCGGGAATGAACTTACAAGAAGCAGATGGAAATAGAACAGGAAGCATGATAAACTTCATACTCCTCTTATCTGCAGACGATGCCGTCCTCGTAAGTGACACCCCAAGTGATCTACAACTGTCCCTAAAAGCTTTCTATGACTATTGTACTCAGTGAAAGTTGCAAATTAATCTGTCTAAACTGGATGTCTTTGGAAGTTGGCCCTCTAAAAACTTGTGTCTTACTTATATTGACAAACTCATTGAAACCGCAATAGCTATGCGTATCTTGGTATGGTGATCACCCATGCGCATAACCCAGATTATCCGGATTAGCTGGCAGGAAAAATATAATTAAAATCGGCTTAACACTTCTGGTGAAATTCACACGAATACGACCTTTTTTTCCTACCCTAACCCAGAAGGTCTGCTTCGAGTGCATGAACCCTTGGTATCAAGGTTTGTAACTTTAAACGTTTAGTGGAAAATGCAACTAAAGCAATGTTTTCGCTCTTGAAAAAAATTCGTAATCTGAATCTACCTTTTGATTTTTTATATCAGCTTTCGATAAAATGATAGTCCCTATATTAACGTATGATTCAGAAAATGGGGTTTTGAATGTCTATCGATAATAGAGAAAACTCATTCAAAATTTCTAAAATATGCCTGTGGTCTTCGAAATTCAACCCTCAGTGTCATGCTTTATGGGGAATTAGAAAGATATCCGGTATATATTAAGATATATAAAAGAATGATTTCGTTCTAGCATAAACTATAAACAAATACTCTTAAAACGAAATTATCTACCCTTTTATTCAATTTCATTATATCTTCTTCTCCAAATACCTTACCTAACTTGAAATGGATTATATTTGTCAAAGAGATCTTAGATAATTGTGGACTCTCATAAATCTATGAATATCCGTTCCTATGCTCATCATAATGTTTGATTTCAAAAGTAGAAACAGTACTCAAAGACCAATGTTTCCAAAGGGGCGATGCGAACTAGCGTCTAGTTCAAAACGAAAATTTTACCAAAATGTCAAAGACAATCTATCTTTCAACACTACCTCTTCCTTCCTAAATCTATACATAGTAAAATACTTAGATTTAAGCTATCACACCACAATTTACCGTTAGAAACAGAAAACGGATTCCATTACCATTTTACCCTTCTAAATGTGAAGCTCTTCTAAATCAGCGGATGATGTTCATCCCAAAATATTTCTTTGAAAGGCCGACTCTGTTTAAACTTAAACGACTATTCGCAATCAAGAAAACAAAACATTTGAAAAACCTCGCTAAATTTCTAAATGCCTTGTCAAATATAATGAAATTGCAATGAATTGGGACACTAATATTTTGTCCAGCTTCTCTTGCATCCACCACCTTGACAGTATAGTTATGTTAAATTTTATATTATTATATTCTCATGTACCTCCACGGGTGGGTTTTTGGAAAATAAAAATGTTCAGTTCTGGTCTGAGTGGTGAGTGAAATCCACTTACTTGAACAGACTATAACTGTGCAAGCATTAGACTGTTAATCCTAATCCTGTAATAGCAAATTAAAACGCAGGCAAAAGAGAATACATCCTTGTGTTCAGCCCACCAGCGTCGTGTTATAGCTTGAGTTGTGTTCTCATCTTGGCTATTAACGATATTCTGTAACTTGATATTACTAATAACATTTCAACTCCATTATCAATGCAGAATATCAACCAGAAAAGCAACGCCTCGACAAAGCTGTGCTCTCATATCACCTGAAAATATCGATAATGAAGCCTCAAGGATTTCAAAATACCTTCAAAGCATCATGTTTACGTCAGTATTGAGGTTATACTTCATCTATATGGTACTCAGAGAACTTCCTGATCCATGTCGATTAGCAGACATGCATGTCAACATCAGAAAACAGAAATCATTTTATCTTTTATCAGTCAGGACTTTTGCATTTGTAAGATTTGTCAGAGAAAAAGACATCTTGGGGATAAAGTCAAATCTAGGGACAATGTGCACTTGGCCATGAAGTCCACTTTGAGCAAAAGTCTACTTGAGGATAAATTCCACTTCGGGAATAAAGTCTACTTGGGGTTAAAGTCCATTTGGGGAATAAAGTTCACTTTGGGAATAAAGTCTGCTTGGGGATAAAGCCCACTTTGGGAATAAAGTCTGCTGGGGGTTAAAGTCCATTTGGGGAATAAAGTTCACTTTGGGAATAAAGTCTACTTGGGGACAAAGCCCACTTTGGGAATAAAGTCTGCTGGGGGTTAAAGTCCATTTGGGGAATAAAGTTCACTTTGGGAATAAAGTCTACTTGGGGACAAAGCCCACTTTGGGAATAAAGTCTGCTGGGGGTTAAAGTCATTTTGAGGAATAAAGTTCACTCTGAGAATAAAATCTGTTGGGGATAAAGACAACTTTGGGAATAAAGTCTACTTGGGGCTAAAGTGCACTTTGGGAATAAGGTCTAGTTGGGGTGGAGTCCATTTTGGGAATAAATCTACTTGGGGATAAAGACCACTTTGGGAATAAAGTCTACTTCGGAATGAGTACACGTGGAGAAAAATCCACTGGGGTAAAGTCCACATGGAATAAAGTGCACTCTTAGGTAAAGTCCACTCGGTAATGTCTTCTGAGATATAAATTCCACTTGGGGATAAAGTCCACATGGAAGTAAATTCCACATAGAGATAAGATCCCCTGCGAGATGAACTCTGCCTGTAGATAAAGCCCACCTGGAGATTATTCGGTGGTCTCTTAAAATAATCATGTTCGTGGAGATCGGAAACCTTCATAACCAGGTGATCACGGTTAGTGGCACGTGGGCATAGGGTTAGCTCACATCGGTTTATGATCGGGATGAACCCGTGAAGATCCGGATTAGATTTGATCTTCAGTAACCCATGCTTGTCGTAAGAATCGACTAACGGGATTTGCTGGTCAGGCTCGCTGACTTGGTTGACATGTCCTCTTATCCCATTTACGTAGGTCGATAAAACCCACCGGGAGATCACAGGATTGTGTGGTTCAGACTAGATTATTTACAAACTGTCGCCATACAGCTGAAAAATTTGCTAAGTGGAATAAAACTGAACTCAGTCATTCGCTCCCTCACAGCGATCATGGACTGTAAAATAACATAGAACGGACCCTGCCTTTCATCCACCCATGAGTGGACTAGTTTAGTTTTACGCTCTCTGGGCAGTGAAACCAAAGACGAACTGGGATTACACAAGATATATTGTTCAACTTCTACTTGTCTTTGGGTAAACCATTGAAGGTCCGGGTGAGAATGTGTCTTAAGTGACCCATGCTTGTCTTAAGAGGCAACTAACGGCATCAGGGTCGCTCAGGTTCCACCAGCTGAAGACACTATGTGAACGGGAGCCTGTTCGACTGTGGCAGGAGCATCGCGGTTGTATACAGTGTTTATCAGAAAATAAGATGCTGAAAAAGGCGCCAGTGTCAACCAGTAAAATGACGTAAATATATAACACCTGTCCCATAGACTATCGACTTGTGCTTTGAGCTGTCTTCAGAAGCCCATTCATATGTACGTGACTGTGGAAACATTAGCAAATATTTCACGAGTGTTAATAATTCATATTGTTCAGAACCATCTGGACTTGAAAGTATCAACCTTTCATCTTTTAAGTGGTTGTGGGAATCTTTGACATTATCTAGATTGCACTTAATGAGATGTCGTTCTGTTGCCTCTGGAGATCCCCCAGCTATTTAGCTTTCACAGCCCATTGTCACAGCAGCATCATTACCTCGCACCAAGAACCAGCCGGATTTAAATTTCAAAAAAACAATTCTCATTGTTAAAGAAAATAACATTCCAGCGTTTGTTAGAATGTAAATGAAAGGCTGTCAATGACCAAAAGACTTTGTGTAGTAAGTCAGTTAACAACACCATGGTCCTTTGACTGTGCATCCCGGCACCCACCCATTCCCACCCGTGGAGTTCCGGGTTACAGCTGATTTTCAGTCAGCCATGCTTGTCTACTAGACGACTAAAGGGGTCGGGAAATTCAGCTGCACTCGTAATAAGAAAACATGAAGTTCATTAGTATGTATTTTTTTTGTGTTGTGTTTAATGCCTCATTCTGAAATATTCCAGCTTTATGGCGGCAGTCTGTAAATATCGACACGAACCACACAATCCAGTGACCAGCATCATGACCATCGACCCACGCAATAGGGCGTAAGGGCTCGCTGACATAGCTGACACATTCGTATCCCGACTGCGTAGATCGTTGTTCATGATATTGATCACTGGATTGTCTGGTCCAGACTCTATTATTTACAGACCGCTGCCATATAGCTGGAATGTTGCCTATTCGGTGAATAAAAGACTGTACAGTATCTTATAGATAAATAAAAAATAATTACCTGATAGTATATAGTCTACAGAAAGAGTACGAACATATGAAGTATAAATGTTAATAGCAACTTTTAAAAGCAAAGATAAACGTTGGCGGAAAACGTTTAGTTCAAGAATGTTTAGGTGATCTGTGACGTCAATGACTGACCCCACGTCGAAACTGGAGTAATTGTCAGTAGTCACGTTTTCAGAAGAATTCAGTTTGCTAGAAATGGGCTTCACACATTGTACCCATGCGGGGAATCGAACCCGGTTTAACCACTAGGCTACCCTCATGTTGTTGATAATTGGATTTTCTGGTCCAGACTCGATTCTTTACAGACCGCCGCCATATAGCTGGTGTGTTGCTGAGTGCGGCGTAAAATAAACTCACTCACTCCAAGGGGCTTCGCTCTCGACCTACAAGAAATCAACCTGGATATGGGGAATACATTGTTTTAAATAAACCATTAACACGCCGCACCCCACCCCCTGAAAATCAAGTGATCAACAACATGAGCATCGATCCCTCGCAAATGGGAACCGATGACATGTGTCAACCAAGTCAGCGAGTCTGACCACCCGATCCCGTTAGTCGCCTCTTACGACAAGCATAGTCGCCTTTTATGGCAAGCATGGTTTGCTGAATGCCTATTGTACCCGGGACCTGCACGGTCCTTCAAGTAAGACCTTTGGGTCGAGGCAAAACCGTTTGATGTTTGATGTAGGTTTTGTCATTGTGACGCTGGTTTTCTATTAAACATTTCATGTGTTCACACGTCTACCTCTAGAAGACTGTGTTAGACCGTCGGGGAGTCTGTCTCACAGTCCCCGAACCACATTACGTTCCCTGCTGCCTAGCCCTCCCTGCTAAATGCTAAAGCCTGAAAAGATGCAGATCTAGGTCTCCTCAGGTTCTGTATCTCCCATCTCACTGGGGCTCTTTTTCAGTTAAATTTGGATTGTTTGTTACAATGAAAATCATATATACTCTTCAAAAAGGTAGGGGGTGGGTGGGGCTGAACTAACTTTGAAGTCAGGTAGAAAGAAAACCTATTGAGGAACGTTACAAAGACATTGTCACGCTATCACAACAGGCAAACACAATGCACGGAAAGCACGTGCACAATGTGGGAGCCTCCTACACGTGCATGGGGTGTTATTATAAATCTCTGTAGGACATTGTTTCCGATAATTTTCTTGCATCTGTGGATGGTCAGGGTTTTCAGGGTCACACACTAATGACTGAAAATTGTAAGTTTGAAATTTTCATGTCATACGCCAGTCACCTAACAAGGGGGTCACTGAACGAACAGCTTTGCTTTGAATGAAATCCGTGTAGTGATGCATTCTAAAAAAACATCCATTATTACTGTATCAGCATTGATTCAATCCCATATATCTCACAATTTCGACAATCGTACATTGAAAGCACAGTTCCCCTACTTTTTTAAGAGTATATATTCAGACCCTATGCGTTAATCTAGGCTGTCGGAAAGTCCAAGATAGGTGCCCCTTTAAGGAACAGCACCTAATGACCTGACAGTGTTTCATTGTGGATCTGAGACTCAAGGCACATGCTTTGCCATTTGAAGAATAGTTTAACAGTCATGAGAAAAGGTTTATTTGCATTTTCATGGGTAACGCCAACAAACCGCGCATGTGCAATAATTGGTTTATTCATCAAAATTCTTTATGACAAAGGATATAGATGCGCATTCCAACAAGACAAGAACAATGCAATTTCTGTTTTCAAAAACCCAAACACTTACGGACAGCATGTTTATTTAATTCCATGTGTTTATTTACATGCATTTTGACTTGAGTGCATTCAGGTTTGAGTATAATTAGATTCATTTACTTAATGCCATAGCTGACGAGCGCTGTTAAACCGATGTATGTCCCTAGAAGAAACAGTTATATTAGTATGGGGTAATGATTCGCAACCTGCTGATTATTGGCAAAGACATTCGTAGCTTTTCTGCATTGTTAGCAAATAAACAAGAGACAAAAAAGACCCCGCTATGGCAAACCTGGAGGATTTGTATCGAAGTAGTCGCAGCCTCCGAGAGGCCTAACCGCATGTTTACTGCTGAATGTTATTACAAATACAAAATCCTTTGTTGTAGCGTATTTATACATTCTCTATCGGCAAATGGCTTACTTCTGTATTTCCCTGCTGGCCCGTGAAGATCCGGGTTAGAACTGATCTTCAGCAGCGCATGCTCATAAGCACCGACTAACGGGATCGGATAGTCAGACTCGTTGACTTAATTCACATATGTCATCGTATCCCCTTTGCGTAGATCGATGCTCATGGTTTTTATAACGGGATTGTCTGGTCCAGACTCAATTATATATAGACCGCAGCCATGTAGCTGGAACATATTGTCGAGTGAGGCGTAAAACAACAAACAAACAAACAGAGAGACAAACAAAGAAACAACAGACACACCTTCCCTGCTCAGCACTAGAACATCTCAAAATATTATCTAGAAATAGCCTTACCACAGAGTACAAGTCCTGAAAATCTGGAATCACATGTCCCGTGGAATATTTGGCCAAACAAGTGCGTTCTTGGTAACTGTACACCGCAAGTCCACAGCTTTTTAACTGTCTGCACAAATTGTCACATTGGAATCTGTTTGAAACTCTCGTAGGATCTTGGTTCCATTCGTCCAGAAGCCTGGCGCCTTGATTCGCAGTGCTGAAAGTCCATAACAAAAACGAACAAAAACCACAAATACTCAGGCTCTGAAACTTAACCATTCTGTTCCAGTGGCGTCGGAACTCACGTCTGGCAATCATGTAAGGGTACCGGAGACTGCTGTATTGATTTGAGGCAAGTGCTTAGTCAAACCTAAAATATTTATAGCAGACTGGATTGGTAAGTTAGAGCTTATTCTTATGCCATCTTCATCAAACAATAGCGGCGGAAGAGTAGCCTAGTGATTAAAGCATTCGCCCAGGACGCTGAGTCTCTATTCGGACTAGTCAGATTCATTAAAGGCTACCAAGACAACAGTATGAAGTTATGGAGAATTTGCTATAGAGTGATGGAGAATTGCTGCCTAAGTGATTTGAAAGAGCACGAAAACCTGTGTGAGGGCTAATGTGAAGAACACCAGCGTTTGAAACCAGAAACCAGAACGTCATGACACACATCCAGTCCATCCAAGCTAACACGCATAACAAACATAGCTTACCAACACTGAATCTATCATTTTGTAGAACACAGCTTTATATTTACCATCGGTGTTTATACCCGACGTGTAAAACAGCTGTTTATTTATCAACTGTTTCTATGTACCAACAAATGCTATTACTGATGTCAGTGAAGCTGTATATATTATCTTATGCTATTATGAGCTAAAGTTACTAAGGTCTAATGCAGCAGTATATGTTCTCTGGTGATATTACTAACATAATGCGGCTGTATCCTCGAATGATGTTATTAACGTCTAATGCAGCTGTTATATCCTCTAATGATGTCATTACTAATGTCTAATGCAGTAGCATAATCCTCGGATACTGTTACTAACGTCTAATGCAGCTGTATATATCCTCTGATGATATTACTAACGTCTAATGCAGCTGTACGTATCCTCTGAGGATAGGACAACGTCTAATGCAGCAGAATAATATCCTCTGATGATTTTACAAACGCCTAATGCGGTATTTCTCAAAAAGAGGATGTAACAAAAGTAAAAAACAAACAAAGTGAAATTAGATGTAACAATTTGTTATATTTAAGTACACAAAAAAGAAACAAACTGACCTTGGAAAATTATTTTTTGAAGTTTCAGTGGGAGGTGAACTTACGTATCAAGAAGTATTCGGAGTATTAAAACATGAAAAAAGTGATGAAAACCTAGGACCAGATGGCTTCACACCTGAATTCTTACCATTAACGATTTACCTCTTGAAATTGTATGAAGCTGGGTTTTTTTCAACTGCAATAATGGTTGATTCCTCTCTATACAGTGAAATGGTTGTAATTTGCAATGTGTGACACACCATAAATATCTAGGCCTCGTCTTTTCACAAATTCTGTCTTTGTCAAAGCTTGTTGATAATGTATTAACACAAGCCAAACATGTCTTATTTACTATTTTGAGATCATTGTCTCACATCAAGCCACTGTCTTTGAAACTAGTTTTTTAATATTTTTTACTCTGATGTTTTCATCTATGGGGGAGGAGATTTTGGGTCAGTCATATTGTAAGCAAATTGAATCAGTTATCTTCTTACGTGTAAACGCTTTTTTGAGGTGTTAAGTCCTCAACTTCCAATTACTTAGTGCCATGAGAAAGCTGTAGATACCCTATTTATCTACGAGTGACCGTTTATAGACATTGTATAGAATGGTGGTTAAAATTACTTAATATGCCAGAATACAACAACGTTATGATATGTTGTTGAAATTGTCAGTGAATAGAAAATCTACCTGGACTTCAATAATAAGATCCCTTTTGCATGAACATGGTTTTGGATAAAGACAAAAAGTAGATTGTTCTGGGGTTCTTCTGTCAGATTTTGTTTACAGTTTGAAATGTTCATAGTCAAATGAATTATGATCTCTTCCGTACTGGTATAAGAGATAACTCAAGTTGTACTTGAGGAAATGTTTGTGAAGATTAAGATCATTGCCTATTTGACTGTCAATTATATACTCAACAGAGAACTACCCTGATGACTAATTTATACAGTTACCATATACAGTGTTACCAATGTGAATATAAACTCTAAGTTACCATGGCAATGCAGATCTGGCCGTTCATATATATGAAAACATATTTAGAATTGTTCAGAGATACTAGTATATTTTCCTAATTATTGCATCTCTATGTTCTTGTCTGTCAACCTTGTATAATGCGCATATATGAATGCAAATGATGTTCTGCAAATACTACCGAGAGGGTGTTCTAAGTTGAACAACCTGTACCCAATCCTTTTCTTGTGAATAAAATATGTTTTAAACTAAACAAAACAAAATGTTCACATGAAAACATATGTGGTTAATAGCTGCAAGTCGAACTCGTATATGTTGCACAAACAACTTTTTCATGCAGAATTTTATCCTTCAGCAATTACGCTCCATAAGAACCCGTGAAGGTCCCCGGGTAGAACAGGCCATAAACAACCCAAGCTTGCCATAAAAGGCGACTATGCTTGTCGTAAGAGGCGACTAACGGGATGAGGTGGTCAGACTCGCTGACTTGGTTGACACATGTCATTAGTTCCCAATTGCGCAGATCGATGCTCGTAAAACTAAACTCACTCACTCACTTACTCACTCACTCACTTACTTCATAAGTTTCCACTGGCGCTTGCCCAATGTCGTTGTGGCTCACATTCTTTAGCTATATGAGGAAGGCGGATACCACAATGTACCAAGAAATGAGAAATTTGTAAAATCTGTAACTGGCTGTATTGAGACAGAATATCAAATTTCTTGATTTGTACAGGTTTTTATAATCTACGTCAACGTAAGATTACCAAGAAATATACTACTGTGACAAAATTATGTATACTCATATCTTCTAACCAAACATCTGTTGATAGAGATAGAGTGTTTTATTTACCGTGCCCCACAGTCTAGACATACAGCAATAAGGTGGACAAGCACGTGTACATCTCTTTAATACATATACGTGTAAGCCTTTGATTTTGTTGATAGATCAAAACTATGGAAATGTTTATGTAAAACTGGCATGGGAGGGAAAATGTCAAATTCAGTTCTTAGTATATATCAATCTGTAAAGGCTTGTTAGATGTAATAATGGCCACTCCAAATATTCTGATTGTCCAGTAGGTCTAAAACAAGGCTGCGTTCTTAGCCCGATATTGTTTTCACTCTTCATAAGTGAGCCGTCAGATGAACTATATAGTACTATGTAGTAAATAGTTATAAATACCTCGGTATATTATTTTCTTCAACTCATAAAATGGGAAGTTGTATTGATGATCTAGCGACGAGAGGTAAGCGTGCACTAATGGAAGTTCTTATTAATCTAAGTAAAGTGGGAATGATAAATAGTAATGTGCAAATACAACCAATCTTATTGCATGGGGCAGAAATATGGGGTAAAAATACATTTGATAAATTAGAAAGAGTGCATTTAACTGCATGTAAAAGATTTCTTAAAGTTAACCCCCATACCCCGAATGCCATTGCATATGGGGAGTGCGGCAGGTATCCGCTATATATTAACGCAATGTGTAAAGCATTAAGATATTGGCTGCGAGTTTTAGTTATGCATGAAAACCGGATATCTCTCAAGGTATATAAAATGCAATTATATTATTCTAACTGTGGTTACACGACTTATGCATCGTATATTCGTAAGATCTTGTTCTCACATGATTTTGGTTATGTGTGGATGGTCCAGTCTGTAAGAGGTATATCCTTCTTTATCAATGCCTTTAAAAATGTTGCTATTAATATGTTTTTCCAGTCTTGGACTTGTACTCTGAATAATAGCTCCAGATGTTGTTTATATCGTGAATATAAAAGCATTTTAGCTCCTGAGAAATATCTAGATTGCACTATTGACAAACGACTAAGGAATATATTTGTTACGTTTAGATGTGGTTTATTAAGATTAAAATGTAACGAAGGGAGATGGTTGGGAATAGATAAATCTCAGCGTTTATGTCCATATTGTAAATTAGCTACTGAAGACAAGTACCATTTTTTATTCATTTGTACATTATATAGTACGCTACGAATTAAGTACCTCCCTTCTATCAACGGATAATGTAGTAGTTTTACAAAGCCTAAGTAAATTCCTATGGCATGCATATGAATTAAGAGAAAATACATGTACAACTTTAGATAATACATAGATACCACATAGACAGTATATGACTACCATAATACATATAACACACATTGTATATACAGCTGTATACTCTGCACTGTATATGGGCCTGAGGCCTTCGTACTAGAAATAAACACTTGACTTGACTTGTATGTACATACGTATGTGTAATGGACCAACCAAAGTTATACCATGCGACAACAGTACTGAAATAAAGAACTTAGGACTTGGCATGTAAAATAGGATCTTTATCCGTATCTCAAAACATGACGTGAATAGCAAAAGAAAAGCAAATGTGAAATGTATTGGAAAACCTTTCGTCCCACCTCCCTTTCTGAATACAACCTGTGTTATCCTCAGTTGCTAATAGCCTAAAACCAATTTGGCCATTAATCCTTCATGACGATCAGAATGGGTATGTGACAGGTAGATATATAGGTGGACCAATTATGATTATTTATGAAACACTACAATACACGGAAAGTTATCAGATACCAGGTTTATCATTACGCATTGATTTTGAAAAGTCATCTCATTCTGTAGAAAGGAAATTTATCCAAAATATTCTCAACATTACCACTTTGGACTAAGCATCCAACATTGGCTGAAACTCTTGTTTGGAAATAATGAGTGTTCTGGTAAATGGGGTGCACCCCATTTTCAGTGTCACAAAAGGTTGTCGTTAGGGATAAACCAATATCGAACTATATATTTATTCTATGTGCTGAAATCTTAGCAATCATGTTCACAAATAATCGTGAAAAATGGATTCAAATTGCTACTGGCACGATTTGCGGATGACACAATACTCACTTTAGATGGATCTGAAAAGGGGGCCACAATGATCATATTGTCTGAGCCCAGGGGCAGGCCCCTGAGCGATAGTGTTTAATTTCGTCCAGAATTAATGTCTTGTAGGTTGTAAATGGATGAAAGTATGTTTATAAGTATCATGACACAAATTTCAGCTCGTTGTGATTTGACGATGTTCCAAATATTTACTTCTACTCAGAATACACGGTCTTCACATGTTTTGCAGTTTGTAAATGAATGAAAGTATATTTATGAGTGTCATGACACGAAATTCAGCTCATTTTGACATAATTGTGCTGCTTTAAAAGAACTCTGGCTCATGGACGATCAACATGTTGGCCTATGGGCGAGAATATTTCCTTTTAAGTGAAAATAAATGTTTTTTCCATGATTTGGGGATTGTAAATGGATGTAAGTATGTTCATAAGTATCATAATATTTCCTTTTACTTCAAATACATCTTTTCACAAGTTTTGGAGGATGTAAATGAATGAAAGTACATTTATGAGTTTCATAACACAAAATTCAACTCATTTTGACTTAATTTTGCTTTTTGACGACGATTAAAAAAACTTCGCCCATGTGCGAGAATATTTACTTTTACTCATCTTTTCCCATGTTTGGAGGTTGTAAATGAATGGGGATATATTTATAAGTATCATGGCACAAACTTCAACTCATTTTGACTTAATTCCGCTAATTTTTAACGATAACAAGAATATGTACTTGCACTCAAAACACATAGGGTTTTTTAATTGTTTTGGAGGCTGTACATTAATGAAAGTGTGTTTATAAGTATCATGAAAAGCATTCATGAAAAAACGAAATCAATCTGGTCTTATAACGACTATTTTCGCTCATTAGCTTTCATTTACTTGCTTTCCTTATTTTGCAAACATATGGTTAAAAATAGATGAAAGTATGATAACACATAATTCACTTTTATTTAGTGAGTTTAGCTTTACGCCGCACTCGGCAATATTCCACATACATGGCGGCGGTCTGGACCAGACATTCCAGTGGTCAACAGCATGAGCATCGATCAGCGCAATAAGAATCTAGGCAGACAGACAGGTTTTATTCAGCAATTGAGGCCCAGTGGCCCATAGTATAATTAAGGTTTTCTATAACAGGTAATGAAAACCGATGATATGTGTCAACCAAAAGTCAGCAAGCCTGACCACCCCACCCCGTTAGTCACTTCTTACGACAAGCATACTCGCCTTTTATGGCAAGCATGTTTTGCTGAAGGCCTATTCTACTCCAGATCTTCACGGGTCCTGTACGCAGAGCTTTACTTCCAGCAACATACACACTAAGAAAACAACGCCTTGAGACTCTTTCTAATTTACGTATTCTATAAATACCAACAAAATTCAAGATATATCTATGAAGTTGAAGTTATTTGAGAAAGCCCGGATCAAGAGTGACCGAACTCTAGTGACATAAAGACAATGCTGGGACACACTGATAAACAGTGCTGTGAAAGCTTTTCAACTGTATTTGAAATATGTTTTGTCAATCCCACTGACAAAACAATAACCACATAAATATAACAGTGCATAGTCTGTGCTTCTTCAAAACATGTAAGGGTTAATTAAGGAGCCAAAACCTGAGTAATGAAGGAAAGAACTCAAAATACCTTGTGTCCAGGACGTCACATGTCACCAGTCGTGAGCCTTGTAAAACCCTCTCACAAAGGACACACAAAGCACCAAAACTGTGGTGACACTCGGTATGTTGTCAAAGTTTCTATTATTGAATGCAAAACCTTACGTTTGGATTTTTTAAAGTGTACCTACCCAGTTTAGCATGTTTCGTTTCAATATTGTGGAATTCATTTTAGTGATTGTCGTTTGAGGTTTTATGGCGTATTCCCCTATTTGTCCGACCAGAAATAATCTGCAACAGGGACAGGTCACTCGCCTGCTACTTTTTGCTAATTAGCATGTTTCTCGTAATGCTCCAACGCAATGCTCAACAGTGACTTGGTTCGTTTCCAGCGCAACCTTTGCTACGTTTAACCAGAGAGCATATAGAGAGAGGGAGAAGAAACTCCTCGATACGTATGTGTCGCCTCGTCACGTGACCAGTGTAGACAGTATGGCGGCAGCTTAGTATTTAAGACTGAGCCCGGTTTATTTTTAACAACTGAAGTTGTGACAACTGAACACCTATAGAAGGTATATATATATAGGTAGAAGATAAGTTAACTATGTTGTCACTTCAGTTTATGTCAAATAATTGTTATTAGTGTCAGCATTGGGACAGCAGATTTGTAGTTAAGTTTCAAGTCTGTGTGGTATAGCCACTGTCTTCCATTCTCGATTCACCGCGAAGATAGACTACATTAAGTCGATAAAAACTACTTTCCCACATTCGTTTAATTTTTAGAAGGGAAACATACCCTTAGTTGAAAGATATTTGCAAGTAATAGTGATAGTTTTATGACTTACAAAAATGGTTACTGTGTATTTGAGGTGTCTGAAAAAATGTGACATATAACTGATTTGATCTGTTCAACCATTGAAATACTACACAGTGTTGTTCGAATGTTTCCACTTCTTATTCTGAAACTTCGTTCACATACATCTTTAATTGTTAAGCGAATATACCATCAGGTGAAAGGGGTTTGCGAGTAATAGTGATAGTTTTATGATTTTAGAAAAAATTGTTAGGGCGTATGTGATGTGTGTGAAAATATGACGATCTTATCTGATCCGCCATTGATGCTGGTGATGCTTGAGGGTTATACTTCTGTAACGTCTTTTTTTCTTGTTGATCTTAATATTTCTTGTTGATCTTATTATTTGACAAAACTGGAGAGGTGTTTATAACGCTTTGTGATAATTTTGCACTTTCTGTTTTTGAGGGATGTGTGACAGTGACAGTGACAGTGACAGTTAACATTTTGTTAACGCCCATGCCATTCCCCACGTGCAATAGGATACCTGAATCAATTATTTATGTAAACACAAATGTCCCAAATTAGATTTTTGTAAAACGACAGTTGATGTTAACACGTGTTCTAGCGATACGTTTGCGTTCTTAAACATGTTTTGGAAAGGATGTATCATTTATTCTTTCATTCATTCACTTATAATTCTTGCTTTTAATTCTTACTATAATTCATTCATTCATTATATAATTCCGACTGATACAATAAACAGGCTGCAGTACTGTTAACACAGTTGAAGTTGCCCTGGGAGCGAGCCAAGTCACTGTGTGCGTTGGAGCATGACGAGGCACACGTTAATTAGTACAAATGGAAAAGAAAGCAAGGAAGTGAGCTATCCCTGGTGTAGACTATACCTGTACCTCAGCCAGTTTACTGTGTCAGTCGGAATGAATGAATAAATGAATTAATCAGTTAATTAATTATGTGTGAATGAATGAAAGAAAAAGAAAAATAGAAGGAAGAAATACATATGTGAATGAATGAAAGAATAAATGATACACCAGAGCCATTCCTTTCAAAACATGTTAAAGAACGCAAAACTATCGTTAGATCACTTGTGTCAACATGAACTTGTTAGAGTCTCCCTGGTGAGACATATCAATTGTCAGACAGGTTAAAACAACAAACTATCTGCCTTATTGCACGGCTGCCTTTTGACGTATAGAAACACATCACCTAATTTCCTTGTGTAACTTTCATTCACATCACAATCCTTCATCTAATAAGCACGGAACCATGGCGTCTCACTGGAGCAGGCTAAGTTCCCAAGTTCGAGTGTCCTTCTCTACGTTTTCCATTAATCTTTACAACATGCAACTTCTAACCAAAATGTGATAAATATGATGTTATAAATATCATATATGACATGCTAGTCATGACTTGTTTGAGTGGCATTTAAGAAGTTGAGATGTACAAATAGGACAAGTTGTTATGGATAATAACTTCTTTATTGCGTGAGTGCGACGTTTCGATACAGATTCTTGTACCGTTGTCAAGCAGGAGTGATGCATGAAATGAAGGACATGTTTCTATATACTAATTACAACAATGAGATAACATAATATACAAAGAAAATACAACTGACAATGGGAGCAACATGATGCTATGATTGGTGAAGCAGTAAGCTGAAGAAGCCAGTTAGTACACAAAGAATAGTAAATGGAAGCCAGACATGTACAAATAAAGGAGTTACAATGAAGGATAAGATGTTTATACAATAGATTGGACTTAGTAGAGGAGGGCATCACAAGCAGATGGAATGAAATATCCTTGGTCACGGCAGGGAACCTATATATAGTTGTAGATTATCCCTGGTTCCTGGTTCTCATTTTGTATGGCCTGTTTTGGACTAACAGCTAGTCTCTGAAATGGACATATTTTATTGAAAAAAAGTACATAGTAAAAAAAATAATATAATGAAATGGAGCTCTGAGACATTCTATATTTTCAGAAGCTAGTGAACTCTAGACTTGCCACATTTTCTAGACTTGCATGGGATTTCTTGGATATATTTGCTTCAGGGTCTGTACGACAGACTAGGCCGGTTTGTATTTTGTGTATCGTCCGAAAAGTGCTATCATATAGTGTTACGAGTGCGGATTTTTTGTATTTTTTCTTCTTGTTATTAATTAAGTAATAATTATTATTGGGTCACAACGTAGAGAGTTTAGAATAATAATTATGATGGGTCACATTTCGCATAATAGATGGTCAACATTTTTTAAGATTTTGGTAGCAGGCTGTCTGGAAATGATCTGCTCTTGATTTCCTATTTGTTACTGCCAGAAATTTCTATAGTGTTGGCGATGTTCGTATGTGCCCGAACTTTCAGGAAGTGACTGAGTATATATATAAAGGCTAGTTGCCGTGTTGAGACTGGGACACGCACAACTGGAGTATACAATCGCTGCCAACGCTTGATCATCATAGCCACCGTCAGACCGCTCACTGTGTTACATTCTTCATAACTGATTCTCTCTCACACTAAGACTTTGGTGAGTTTGCTATATTATATTTTGTGACCCATTGCCTTACATTTTGTCTCACTTGTATTGTATTTGAAATCGGTATTGTGAAGTTGACTTGTGACTTTGTATAACTTGCTCTCTTTGCTAATAATAATATTTAAATGTTTTAGACTTGTCTTTGTTCTGTTTTGCTGGTTCACAGGGGATTTCTTGCATCGTTTGTCAATTTTTTAACCGTAACAATAGACATTAAATGCTAGGTTTAAATCTCACTGATATTCCTTTACTGTCCCTTACTGACAAGTTTTATAATATACATCTGGGCGGTGGGGTAGCCTAGTGGTTAAAGTGTTCGCTCGTCACGCCGAAGACCCGGTTCGATTCCCCACATGGGTACAATGTGTGAGACCCATGTTCTGTTGTCCCCCGCCGTGATATCGCTGGAATATTGCTAAAAGCGGCGTAAAACCAAACTCACTCACTCACTATAATACGCATCTATTCGACGTTTAACTGAGTCTCGTGATGATATGGCTGAAATGTAACCAACGAGACGGTATATATTAACACACTCTCACTCAAATTGTTTTCATAAATGATTTGTTTTAATTTGTTTCAACGAACTTTGAAAATAAGGATAAAGTGCAACAATTTGCATCTGTTAAACGTAGAAAGAATTTTCTCAAGTGTCAGGATACTTATATATCCATTGACATATGCTGTTATACAAACTCAAACAACTAAATTTTTAAGTTAAGTTAGCTTGCCACTGTGTCAAACTGTTTCGTCATTTTGGACTGACATTTTTAAGTGTGTTTTGAATCAAAGTAAATATTCTCGCAAATAGGCCAAACGTAAAAATTAGTTTCAATTTTGTGTAATGATACTCAAAAATGTACTTCCATTCATTTACAACCTCCAAAACCTGAAAAAAAACATGTATTTTGAGTGAAAGTGAATATTCTCGCTCATGTGTCAAGATGTTATTCGCCCATGGGCGACATGTTTTTTGAATCGCTCTAAATTAAGTCAAAATGAGTTTAATTTTGTGTCACGATACTAATGAATGTGCCCTCATTCATTCAAACCCCCAAAACATAGAAAAAAACATGTATTTTGAGTAAAGGCAAATATTCTCGTCAATGGGTCAAAATGTATTTCACCCATGGGCGAGATATTTCAAAATCAATATTTCATTTCAAAATGAGCTGCAATCTGTGTCATGATACTTATTGGACATACTTTCATTCATTTACAACCTCCAAAACATTGATTCTGGGCGAAATTAAACACTATCGCCCATGAAAAAAGTTTTTATTTCGAAAACTCAAATTTTATACTCCCTCGCCAATAGGCAGGCCTATAGGCGAACAGTTGGCCCATGGGCGAGCGAGTTTAAATTTGAGTTTTCGGAAAAAACTTTTTCACTTTTTCTTCCTTAGCACATATTCATAACAGCTGCATGATGATTTTTGTCAAATCCCTTGTGAGAGAGCGGCCACAGTGCTGTTGTGAGTCCAGAAAAAATTGTGATGTGTTACCAGTATATCTACTCCACTAAAACATACTACAGAACGATTTCAGAAAATAATGTTTTCAATTTATGTGGAAGTTTAAATCAGACAAGATCAAGAGGGGAGTAAAGATGTCTTTGTTTTACTCCTATAGACATGTTAGATGAACTTCTTGTTAATTTTATATAATTATATGTCCTGCATGGCATGACAATTTTAAAACATTTACATTTAACTCGTAAAAACGATAATAAAAATAAGATAAGTAGATTAATAAATGAATGAACGAACGAAGGAAGAACAAACATAAAAACATATAGATAAATCGGTAAATAAATAGACACCATTCTTTCACACGTTCAAACGATGCATACACACAATAAAGACGATGATTATCCATAAACCTGTGTCATCTCTATATCGGCAACTTCTAGAATGCCACTCTAACCATGAAATAAGCCTTTACAAATGGTCTGATGAACGAATTATTTATTACGTGGATAATGCTTCCAAAAGTATCACTGTTTCACAATGCATCTAACAACAAGAAGTCGATACTCCTATAAAGCACTGACAGATTTGTCATTCATTGGTAATCTTGAAAAGGGCTCGTCTGTCACTGTAAGGATAGGACAATTGGTTGAGTCTAATCATCGGTAAGACATTACAATGGGTCGATTAAACAAGTGTAGATGGCATTATATATTCATATTCACATTATATTTATCCTAGGGTCTTACACAGGACACATAAGATCGGATACTGGGTACATAGGAAGGCACACAGGGTACATTGGACAACACACAGGGTACATTGGACAGCACACAGGGTACATAGGACAGCACACAGGGTACATTGGACAGCACACAGGGTACATTGGACAACACACAGGGTACATTGGACAACACACAGGGAACACTGGACAGCACACAGGGTATATAGGACAGCACACAGGGTACATAGGACAGCACACAGGGTACATAGGACAGCACACATGGTACACTGGACAACACACGGGATACAAAGAACACCATACAGGCTACATGGGACAGCATCCAAGGTACATGGGAGAGTACATAGGGATACATAGGACAGGACATAAGGTACACTGGACACCACACAGGGTGCATACGACAGCACAAAGGGCACAAAAGACTCAGGGTACAAAGGGCATCAGACAGCGTACATAGGACAGTACACAAGGTGCATGGGTTTGCACACAAGGTACCTAGGACAGCAAAGACGGTACATGGGTTTACACATAGGGTACATGGACCTAGGTACATAGACATCACACATCGTGTATATTTCTATTCGCAGCTGTGTATAAAAAATCCACAAAAAATGACTCTAAACGAATTATTCTCAAAACCCATGTTTATGTGTTTCTTGAGGGCAATTACAGATTGTACGTCATAACAATATAACGATCATAATGGCGTCGCATATGGTGCTTAATAGAGGAAATACGGTGTAATATTATGTCCGTATGGATTCCAGGTGAGAGTTGGTGCCCACAACCTGTGCTGCTTGTCAGAGGGGGCAGTGGATGGGTTAGTTCAGTTCGGTTCACTTGGTTCGTGGCGTGGTATGGCGCGAGGGGGGTTCATAATGTCAACCGCTTCTTGATCCTGATGCGAGCACCGACAAGTCGTCGTCAACTAGTGCGGTGTGAAACAATATTGAGTCTCTTTTCTCAGCGCGTCTTTCATGCGTCACACGGTTCGGTAACGGGGTGGTCGTATTCGTTCCGCTTCTACACTGCAGCATCTGTGTTAGAAACAAAGCTCTCGAGTAAATTCAGGTAAATCAACGAGACTTTCTTTTTCGTTTCACGACAATTGATAACACAGAGACACGGTGTGACAAGGCTTTGACTGTTGCAGTTCTACAAACAAACACAACTCAAACCGAAAAGTGCAACATCAGTTTTACATCAATTCTTCCACCGCCAGATACAACGACGTGGCATCCGGAAAGTCTTCCCCTTTGCTCTGTATCCTTGATTTAACAGCTTGTTGAATTAGCTCGCGTGAGACTCCCATGGCAAGCACTGCCTCTACCTGTGGGGAGGGTCTTGGTTTACATGGAGAAGCACCTGCATGACCTTGACTCTTTGTGGGACATCCGGTTCCAGATCCGTCTTTGTCCCTAGGTCCATGATTTGCAGCGGCAACAACAACGGCTTTGTTATGTGCACATGACGCTCCATCGTGTCGTGGATCCTGTGACATGTCAATTCCATTTCCCCGCTTGCTGTTGTGGGCGTGTTTTATATACTCACATCTTGGAGACCACTGGAGATGCGCATCAAACGGATCATCATCAGTATCCCAGTCCCTTAGTGTCAGTCCACAGTAAAAGCACCTAGCTCGGTCTGCAGAGCCGATATAGAAAAATCCGGCGGCAACCATGTTTGGAGGAGATTGAATATCCAGTTTAAGGGGCCATGCTTTAAATGTGCCAAGTCGCTTCACCTGGTCAACAAACTCGTTATACTTTGCCTTCGTAACATCATATCCAGATCGTAGCGCAGGTGTAAGCACTGGAAACCATTTATTGAGGAAGCTGCAGTCTGGGGAGTATTTTCGGTGTACGTCAAGGGGCACATCTGTCTCCGTCCAGTTGTACAGTTTAACCTTGCAGCTGTCACATTCAACTTTGTCCCCAGGACCGATCAGCATAAACCCCGCAATGGCTAGCTGTAGTGATTTAACCTTCCCGGTCCAACTGGCGAATGTCCTCAACCTCCTAGCTAGGTTCTCCTTCTCCTGTGTCGGTTGACTGTGCTGTGTGAGGCGAGATATTTCACTTCCTGGTCGTCGTCTCTCCGCGCTGGCGGCGAATATAGGCGCCTGGGACACAGCATCGGTAACATCCATAGCAGGCAACTCTACCTCAGCTAGTGCAAATACACAACTGCAGGCACACTAAATTTCCACAAAGAGCTTTGTATTGATAGCAACAGTAATGACAATAGGCTGAACTGCTGCATAGAGGCACACGTCATTGACATTGATCCTATATATAGATCAGCGTCAGGGAAACCCTAATCTATGATTAGCGCTTTTTGTCCACATAGATATCTTCATTACGGACATTTCATACTGTCCATACTGTCATTCGATACAACAGTAAGGTAAGTCATATTAGGGTTAATGCGTCATGCCGGTAGAGTATAATACAGTTCTGTGAACGAGTGGCAGTGATGTCTTGTGTCAGTGTGTTATTGTGTCAATGTGTCATTGTGTCAGTTTGACACTTGTTTCCTCAGAAACATCGCACGACGACGAATATTGAGGAATCGAGAAGGAAGAGTTTAGTTGTCGATGAATGTTTATTCACTGTTGTTCAAACATGTACTCTTAGTTTCAAACGTTACCTGTCTATTTATAGCGCTAACGCATTCATCTACAATATGTTTCCGCATAATGCGGACATGCATGTGGCCGACGCTGATGTCAACATGCGTTGAAAAACACCCACTTCATTCATGGGTAGGACTTCTACTCCGCAGTCAGTCCACGGCGGGTACCAGTTACGAATAGATCCCCAGTCATCAATAATTTATGGACGATGTGGGCGGTCATTCAGACCAGACAAATGTCTCTGAATGCATAAAATTCGATAGAAGCATATGATTCCTTTTATACGGAAATGTGGCCCCGTTGAGATGAGAGATTCAGATCTGAGAAATATACAGACTTGCTTCATTTAAGACTTTAGAACTGCCAAAGGGGCTGGGTGGAGAGGTAAATAATGCGCTTCAAAGACTGTGAGACTAATAGGTTGTCCATGTAGCAATATCAACTGCTGTTTTTGTGTTTGGTTTTGTTTTTCATGCAAAGTAAGTGGACGGTTTTTCTTTCACCGTTATTGGTATACTACGTAACTCCTAGTTTCTGAAATGAACGTACATAAAAACGGTTCATAAATTGTTGATAAAATGAAATGAAAGGAACCCAGAGACTTCCCTAAGTTTCCAAACTGTGATAATGTAAACTTGTCACATATTCTAGACTTGCATGGGTTGCACTGGGTATGCTTGTTACATGGCCAGTTACGACAAAGTTCTTAACTGTTCTGCCACGTCGATAAATCCCGAGCTGATGCAGATCTGTTTGATTGCAAGGGTTGCGAATGTTGGTACTTAACAATGTACTTACAGAGATCAAACTAAGGATTTAGAACTTACACTGTTGCAGCCTGAAACTGCAAAGATACACCCTTATATTGATATAAACTTGCACTCCGTCCATGTTAATGTTTTGTTGTTCCGAAGTTCCGGGTTCGACTAGGTACATTCTGTTGAGCCGATTTCTGATGTCGTGATAGAGCGTAAAACCATGCTCACACTCTGTGACTAACAGCCTTGAATAACAATTTCCGCCCACATCATAAAGTGTACCGTCAGCAACAAGATGTTACTGTTTCATTCCACGTGCATGTTATTTCTAGATTATCTAGGCTGTTATTTACAGATCGCTGTCATATAGCTGGAATAATGCTGACTGGTCTACGCAGCTGGGAACAACCGATGGTGTGTAAGCAAAGTTAGCGAGTGTGCCCAACCGATCACCGAAATAGCAAGAAATTTCTATTTGAAATATTATATTTGTAACATGTTTCTCCGTTCCGATTTCGTTATAATGGAGCAATAACAAGCTATTTACATACAGTGTGCTGCCCGTGTATTAAAGTCTAAACAGGCTCGTGATAACTCTAGACACCATATTGTCAGTAACCTTGAATGAGTGAGTGACTGTGGTTTTACGCCGATTTTAGCAATATTCCACACGGTGTACCCATTTGGGGCGTCGAACCGGGTCTTCAGCGTGACGAGCGAACACTTTAACCATTAGGTTACCCTAGCGCCCTTGAATAACCTTGAGTCCGAAGATAGTATGAATTATTTAACAAAATATATTCATCAATAAATGATATCATGTTAGTGACGGTCTATTTTGTCTTTCAACTTGATGCGGATTTTAACCTAGAGATGCTAAATAACATATTTAAGTTGCATTCAATATGTTGGCAAAAGAATGGTAGGTGCGTAGTTCAGATTAAGAAAATATTGCACAGATACACAAATTACTATTTATGTAAATAATATAGCCACAAATCCGCAAACGCATCATATATACTCTCCAAAAAAGAAATGCATAGGTAATATTGATTTATGAATTTTAATTTTTTTTAAAATTTAGTATTTGACTGTTATGATTTCGCTGTCACAACTTGACGTGAAAACGTAATGAAGAAAACGTGGTTCGCAGTATGCACATACAGTTCTGAGGAATCATAAGCAGGCACATTGCCTATATATGGTCATTTCGTTTTTAAACGATCGTTGGTTATTATTACCTGAATGACAAAAAAATCGTTTTGTCGTGGCTCGCTACTGTGAATCGAAACATTGCGACTGGACGTCTGCAGGCTAGGGATCCTCAATCTGCCGTTGCATGTTACCAAAATGTTCACCAGGGTACCACCTGTCGTTGATGGGGCCGATAACAACTAACCGGTTCAACGCATCATCGGCCTCAAAGTGGTAGACTTCGAATTACCAATGCAGCTTTTTGGGAAGAGTATGTTAGTGATCCTCCTGCGTGCTAGCCGAAAATAGCTGTCCTTGTGCATAAAAATGTATTTATACCCATGACAATTTTCTGACAGGACAAGAATACTATTTCCTAGGCTGACTTTGTATCAAACATATTTGCAAGCCTTTGAGATCACAACATTTACCTCATATATGATACAATAGAATCAGACATAAAAGTAATATTTTTTGACATGGCACTGAACAAGCGGCACCGATTACAATTCATCCTTGTGTCTGAATACGTATCCTGGGCGAAGAGTGCTGGTAGTGTGTGATTAAAATGGCAGCTTAACAGCCATTGATGAATGTTGAATTAGACTGTATTTGTTTTGGACATTTCGCATTCCCAGCTAATGAAGTTGTCACACCGTTAATCTTTCATTGTTACAACATTATTCTGTGAACTCCCTTAAAGGTGCCGCAACGTTATTCTTTCATTGTTACGACGTTGTTCTGTGGACTCCCATAAAGTTGTAACAACGTTATTCTTTCATTGTTAAGACGTTATTCTGTGGACTCCCATAAAGTTGTTACAACGTTATTCTTTCATTGTTACGACGTTATTCTCTGGACTCCCTTAAAGGTGTCACAACGTTATTCTTTTATTGTTACAACGTTATTCTGTGGACACCCCTTAAAGTTGTGACAACGTTATTCTCTCATTGTTACAACGTTATTCCATGGACTCCCTTAAAGGTGTCACACCGCTATTCTTTTATTGTTACAACGTTATTCTGTGGACACCCCTTAAAGTTGTCACAACGACATTGTTACGACATTATTCTGTGGACTCCCTTAAAGTTGTCACACCGCTATTCTTTCATTGTTACGACGTTTTTCTGTGGACTCCCTTAAAGTTGTAACAACGTTATTCTTTCATTGTTACGACGTTATTTTGTGGACACCCCTTATAGGTGTCACAACCTTATTCTTTCATTTTTACGACATTATTCTGTGGACTCCCCTAAAGTTGTCACACCGCTATTCTTTCATTGTTACGACGTTATTCTGTGGACACCCCTTATAGGTGTCACAACCTTATTCTTTCATTTTTACGACGTTATTCTGTGCACTCCCTTAAAGGTGTCACAACGTTATTCTTTCATTGTTATGACGCTATTCTGTGGACTCCCTTAAAGTTGTGACAACTTTATTCTTTCATTGTTACAGTACTGTTGTGTGGACACTCCTTATAGGTGTCACAACCTTATTCTTTCATTGTTACAACGTTATTGTGTGAACTCCCCTTAAAGCTGTGACAACGTTATTCTTTCATTGTTACGACGTTATTCTGTGGACTCCCTTAAAGTTGTCACAACGTTATTCTTTCATTGTTACGACGATATTCTGTGGACTCCCTTAAAGTTGTCACAACGTTATTCTTTCATTGTTACGACGATATTCTGTGGACTCCCTTAAAGTTGTCACAACGTTATTCTTTCATTGTTACGACGATATTCTGTGGACTCCCTTAAAGTTGTCACAACGTTATTCTTTCATTTTTACAGCGTTGTTGTGTGGACACCCCTTAGAGGTGTCACAATCTTATTCTTTCATTGTTACAATGTTGTTGTGTGGACTCCCCTTAAAGGTCTCACAACGTTATTCTATCATTGTTACAACGTTATTCTGTGTACTCCCTTAAAGGTGTCACAACGTTATTTTTTCATTGTTACGACGCAATTCTGTGCACTCCCTTATAGGTGTCACAACGTTATTCTTCCATTGTTAAGACGTTATTGTGTGGACACCCCTTACAGGTGTCACAACGTTATTCTTTCATTGTTACAACGTTATTCTGTAGACTCCCTTAAAGTTGTCACAAAGTTATTCTTTCATTGTTACAACGTTATTCTGTAGACTCCCTTAAAGTTGTCACAACGTTATTCTTTCATTGTTACTTTACTATCTGGTTTCCCATTTACGTTGTCACAATGGATACATGAAAATTTCCCCGAGGTAACCATTACATATGAAAACAATCACTTCAATGTATAGTCATCACTTTGCATGTTATTTTGGTCGTGTGTTTTCTGAGGCTGTAGCTGAATAGTAAAGAGAGAATCTCAAAGTGGAAAGCTTTACAGAAAATTCTATCGTGACACCAAGTTATAAGAAACTCTGCTATAACGTTGTGAAGAGCCCAAAACATTACATTTCTTCAGTGTAACTTTTCAACGCTGTTATGTAACTTTTCAACGTTGTGATGTAACGTTATAAAATGACGTAATACTAACGTTGTGACAACGTTGTGTGATGACGCGACCACTCTACAACCTTCCCCTAAGGTAGCGAGCTGGGATGCATGGAATCAACTCGGCAATGCGACAGCACAGGTTTAAACGCTGATGTCAGCTTTTTCTTTGGCTTACAAAATTCAAGCACAGATAATGCGCATCATTTCTGATCAAGCTATATTTTAGTGAGCAACCACTTTCGAAAGAGGGAGGGCCTTGGTTTTAAGTCTGAGATGAGTTTTAAAAACGTTTGTGAGATTAAGCAAGTTTGTGCTTATTGTTTACAAAAACATACAGATTTGATTAGTTTACCAGAAAAGATAAACTGACATACCAGTGAATTTATAAAAATTCCCGAGAACTTTTTCAGAATCTTTTTCTGTAATTGGTTACATTTATCAGACAGTGCTGAGACATCAGCAAACGTAAGTGAACATACATTCTTCAAGTCTGACGAAACTATTCCACCTGTTCCACCTGTTCCATTTAAGTCAACTTGTTAAGGAATATACTTGTTAACGAATAATTGTGGATTAAAACACAACCCTGACGGACGCCAATATTATGGACTAGCAATTCGTCTCTGAAATGAACATATGTTACAGAAAAAATGTTCATGGTAAAAAAATATATGTATATAATGAAAGGAGCCAAGAGACTTTCCTCGTTTTCCGAAGCTGTGGATATCTAGACTTGTCACATTTAGGTATGAAATACCATCAATATTGCTAAAAAATATAGTCAAACCTTTTCATGTTCTAATGCAAGCTGATAAATTCGGATACATGTGTTTTAGAAGTAAAACATTAAAACATGATGTGTCAAAGGCTTTGGGAAATAGAATAAAACCTGCCCTTCCTTTTACAAGAATGTTTGAATTAAAGACGAACGGGAGGATTCGTGACATGAAACAAGACGTCTTGTTGATTAATTGCTGAATTAAGTAATGACATTTTTGTGGCAAATGGGATATATACAGGCTGACATATTACTAAACGTTCTATACTGTTTGAGTAATTCCAAACCTGGCGTTTCTGTCTCTGTATAATGCATGCAGTTAATTATTTCTGAACGGCCAAACATCCATCCGTGAAGATCCTCGATAGAATTGGTTTTCAGGAATCCATGCCTCTTGTAACAGGCGGCTAAAGGGATCGGGTGGTCAGACTCGGTTGACACATGATGTCTTATTCCATTTGTGTAGATCGATGCTCATTCTGTTGACCACTGAATTATGTCCTCCTGAAACGTTATTTACAACCGACATCGCATAACTGGGGTGTTGCCGAGGGGGCCTTGATTAACAAACAACAAACAAAATAAACAAAATCAATCTTACACATGTGCACAAGTCTGTCAGTTTCATTTTTAAATATTTCAAACAAAAACTTGTTTTTCCAGTTGCCGGTTACCTTTGCCCAAGTTCCCTGTGGCGCTCGTGTTTCCAATTGTTACATACACTCATGTAAAATATATGTTCATCTTAGTTTACAATATTATATTCTGCTAATAGGACTCTTGCAAATATTTAGATTTATTACTCTACTCATGCTTTGCCTCTTTGCTTTCTGACAAATGTTTCCAGTGGCCACAGAAATCGTGAAAAATATATATTCTTCTTAATTTACAGTATTTTATTCTGCTAATAGGGGTCTTGGAATCGTTTTGATTTATTACATTACTCATGTTTCCTCTTTGCTCTCTGACAAATCACAATCTACAGTATTAAAATGGTATATTGTATGATTATGTCTAGGAGCGGGTCACTATCTCCCATCCATACCTGACAATCTGAATATATCGCAAAAGCATTAAGAGAAAAATGTCAAAATAAATAAAGTATGTAAATGCAACATATACGTGTGTCACTGATAGGCACAGACTCATCTTCTGGTAAAAGACCCATGAAGGTCCCGTTGTGGAATAGGCTACTTGAAATTTACTGCTTGACACGTATTAGATGAGTCTGTGCAGTAAACGCGTTTGTGACAAGTAGGCGCGGCTACAGGTACATGAGGTAGATCGGGGATTAAGCACGTGCAATACACGCTGACCGTGGCGTGAACTCATGGCCTCTTCTGTTTAACACGTGTCCAATAATAGTATCATATAACAATCAAAAAACTTTGCACGTGGAAATTGAACTCAATATTTAGACGACAACCTGTTTCCCTTTTGT
The DNA here is from genome assembly GCF_037392515.1 of Haliotis asinina. NCBI lineage: Eukaryota > Metazoa > Mollusca > Gastropoda > Lepetellida > Haliotidae > Haliotis > Haliotis asinina. Next base: position 27,598,194 of record NC_090294.1, on the reverse strand, counting down.
TTCAAATGGAATGTTCTGGAGGGCGTTCCTATATATTGGGGTAATTTGTCAGGTCGTGGCTCTTGTAATACTTGTCAAGCAGTGGAACTGTTTTCTCTCCTTTTAGATCTTAGTCGTATGTAGGTTTCATTCAGACCTTCGTTTAAATGCAGTTTTATCGAAAATATTAATTTATTCAAAATGTTTAATAAATATAGCTTAAACTCCAAAAGGTATGCTTTTAAGACGTCAACCTTTTTCTAATCGCCCATTATACATTTTATCTTTTTACATATTCACTATGTTTTCGTTTTTACTATTTATCTACCATTTCGTATGTTGTATATATGTGCTATCTCTTAAGACAATCTCATAAGCCAAATAATGTCTGGATGTTAAACATACTCTTATATCATGTTCATATTCGTGTACATGTCTAACTGAGACACCTAAATAAAAGTACCTTTTTTGTATTTTTATTCTGTCATTTTTATATAACTGTATTTCGGGGAATAAAAGTGTAAATGTCAAATGAAATTAGGTCATATGAAATGTATATACTTACATAACGACCTGCATGATGCAAGTCTCTGACTGTTCATGTCACGTCACAGTGGTGTCAGACAGACAGACATATACTTTTTACGCCTCACTGCATGTGCAACATAAATTATAGACACAATAGCAAATGATAGGGAAAGTACAAGCACCACTCCATTTGGAATTTGGAGAGACTAAATTTCAATTATATGCAGGCCACTAAAAGTCACAGAAAAATTTCTCATTAAAAGTAAGACTACACAATTGCAATTTAACTGTTATTTGCAACATTCGCCTTCCAGATGTAATAAGGAATAAGGTTTTGGCAACATTACAACCAACTTCACAATCTGACATTTAAAACAAAATTTCTGTCCAAAAATCACCATAAATAGTACAAACATTGGGAAACAATTCTGATTGCAGGTCATCATTCATCGAGCACTGAAGCGAAACTTGCAATTCATCTTCAACAAAATTCATCTTCAATGCACAACTGACGGATGCGTTCTTTTACAAGAAAATGCTAATACCGTCGCCGTTTCAATTCTAACTGGAGCAACCAAACATCTAAATATTGTTATAAGGTGAAAATTGCAATCGTATACAAGAAACGATTTATACATCTATCACTGAGATTTGCGGTTAGTTCGGCATAACACCAATGCTATTACTATTGGGTAATATATTAAGGGATGGAAAAGGGAAATAAATGTCGAACAACTGAACAGAACAGATTCGTCAAGTAGCAATTAAATCTGAGTCACTGATTAGAATTAAGGGAGATTTCCAATCACGAGGTACGACATGAGACCAGGGAATGATGTAACTTCTAACGAATCAGAGAGATGGTAGATGGTCATGTGACAAGGGTGGAGCAGGCTCGAACACCTTAAAAAGATACCGCAGCACAAAAAGGTGCGAGGTGCGGTGCGGGTTGAAGAGACGGCAGAACGTTCACATCCCGAGAGCTTGCCCTACCCTGTCCAGGCCAAGATCAACGGTTATGAAGAGAGGGATCGAGTAAACCGATGTGAGTATAGAAACTTGTGTTGAGTTATTCATTGTATGCCTCAGTGCCAGTACACGAATGATATGCGCTAGTTAGGAATCCCGGTCGTCAGACCAGTTATTCCTAGATGTAGCCCCCCGGACAGACCAAGCGAGAATGCCACCAGAGCTGGCAGCACCCCCAATAAGGCAGAACGGTCGTCGTAACAGGTAACTGGTCAGAGGGTTTACTAACACCCAAATCCCAGTTACGACAATATGGCAAAAAGCACTTTAGTAACATCTTAGCATCAGAATATCAACACACTTTTCAGTAAAATAACCAGTTACACACACACACACACACACACACACACACACACACACACACACACACACACACACACACACACACACACACACACACACACACACACAAGGTCCCGCTGTAGAAGACTGACGGGATCGGGTGGTCAGGCTCGTGTCATCGGTTCCCAATAGCGCAGATCGATGCTCATGTTGTTGATCACTGGATTGTCTGGTCCAGACTCGATTATTTACCGCCATATAGCTGAAATATTGCCGAGAGCGGTGTAAAACTAAATTATCTCAGCCAGACAGCGATTCAACAAACATGACGTAGAACAGGGCAGAAATGCATTTACATTGCGAACCAATTCCACATTTTTACAATGAAGCGGGTGACAACTCTCACTCCAAATAAAAGAAAAAAGAAAGATCACCACGTATGAAAGGTGTAACAGTCCTTGCCACTAAGGAGTTTCTGAAGTGAAGAACCTTTGATTTGTCACTGCTTACTGTCATACTGTTTCTAGGGCACCAAGTGTTCAAACAATCCAGAACTACTTGTAGATCTTTCTCATTCTCTGCCAATAGTACTAGGTCATCTGTAGATAATAAAATACAGATAATATCATTTACAACTTTCATCCCCTTCCCTAAGCCTTTCAGAGCTACATCCAGATCATTGATGTATATATTGAAGAAAAGGGGAGATAATAAACAACCTTGCTTCACTCCAAAGTTAACTGTAAACCTATCATTCCTGGGCCTGTTAACTCTCATACAACATGAGACACCTGTGTATATCGCGTTTAGTGCACTTCGCATGTTTCACTGAATTCCCAAATCGTCCAGTCGTCTCCACATTATGCCTCTGTTAATCGAGTCATAAGCCTTACTGAAGTCTATGGACTCTGCAAACGTTGATAATTTGATAAGTTCTTTTTCTTTCCTCTTATCGACGACAGTTCTTGCTCTGTGCACCAGTAGACACAGGTTCTCTTCCATACCCAGCCACGTCAACTTCATTCTGCACGTTCAACAACTTCTAGTAGTCTTTCCGCCATCTTCCCAGCACTTCCGGTACAGACAAAGTACTTCCATGTCCATGTCCGATAAAAAACGTAATTTCTAAACTTAAGACATGGCACTATACAAAACCCCAAACGTGAAATTTTCATCACGAAAGGAGTTTTCTGAACGAAAACGACAAACTTCAAACTGCCCTTCTATAAACCTTTAAATAAGAAGAATTTAAGCCCAGACACTTTACATTCTCTGTTACATTTTGTAATGTTCTGTGCATTCTAGCACAAGCAGCATTAACGCCACATGGCATTATCGTACGTTCCAAATACAAGATGATACAGTGCCTATGATTTCAGTGGTACCATGTGCTGTCTCCACAGAGAGGTAGCACATAATAACCCTGTTCTGATCAAGAAGAACCATCCAAATATTTGCACTGGAAGGAGTAAATGCATTCTATATTCTAGATATTGTTATCAGTCTTAAACATAAAGATGCCTGAGGGAGTTTTTATAGGAGTAGAAAATGTTCCAGTCGCCTACTCTCTCTGTCACTATGGTCGTCACTATTAAGAAGCAGACTGTTCACATTGGTCCACCACAACAGTTGACTGTAAAGAAAGATATTCTCTTGGTGTTGCTCTAGATATTTTACGTCACCTCATAAGCCTGAAATTCATAGAATGGCACGATCGAATACAATGGAAACTCCTGAGTCGTGTGTTATGCTTCGTTTCATCAAAGTACGACATGCACTCCCGGTATACTCCTTGTGCGCTGTTCATATGACACTATGACAGTGAGTGAGATTATTTTACGCCGTTTTGGGCTGGTGGCAGTTTGCAGCAGTATCACGGTGAGAAGACACCAGCAGTGGGCTTCACACATTGTAATCATGTTGGGAATAGAACCCGTGACGAGCGAACGCTTTAACCACATGTCTACCCCACCGCCCAGAAAACATAAAAGGCGCTGTTTGCAAGGATCGTATCAGATAAAATAACAGGTCACATTTGCACATCAGATCAAACAAAATTACAAGCCATATTTCCGCAAAATCACAACAGACAAGATAAAAGCCGATTTTGCACAAGGTCAGTTCAGACAAGATAACAGGCCACATTTGCACAAGTTCAAGTCAGACAAAATAACAAGCTACATTGCACAACATCACAGCAGACCAGATAGCAGGTCACATTTGCACAAAATCAGATCAGACAAGGTAACAAGCTACATTTGCACAAGTTCAAGTCAGACAAAATAACAAGCTACATAGCACAAGATCACAGCAGACCAGATAGCAGGCCACATTTGCACAAAATCAGATCAGACAAGGTAACAAGCTACATTTGCACAAGATCAAAACAGACACGATAACAAGCCACCACTGCACAAGAGCAAAACAGACGAGATAACAGGCTATATTCGCACAAAATCAGATCAGACAAGATAACAAACTACATTTGCACGTCAAGTCAGACACGGTAAGAGGCTACACTGTTTTAAAAGTTTTTATTTATTCCTACGAAACGAAAGCCTTCTGTAATAAAGGTCGTTACACAATGACATGTATATAAAACGTAATCTGATATCCAAAATACCAGGGTGTAAGACAGTTAGACCTCCGAAATATCAATGTGTACAACGCGTTATATGTAGTGCCACATCAAACATATCATGTTTTATATAGTGCAACATGCATCATACAGTGTTGTACTCATGTATTGCGTCATATCCGACATAGGGTGTTGTATATGAGGTCACATCTGACATATGCTGTATATAGCAGAACATCAACACAAGTTGTATACAGCGTCATATCCGACATAGGGTGTTGTATATGGGGTCACATCTGACATATGCTGTATATAGCAGAACATCAACACAAATTGTATACAGCGTCATATCCGACATAGGGTGTTGTATATGGGGTCACATCTGACATATGCTGTATATAGCAGAACATCAACACAAATTGTATACAGCGTCATATCCGACATAGGATGTTGTATATGGGGGTCACATCTGACATATGCTGTATATAGCAGAACATCAACACAAATTGTATACAGCGTCATATCCGACATAGGATGTTGTATATGGGGGTCACATCTGACATATGCTGTATATAGCAGAACATCAACACAAATTGTATACAGCGTCATATCCGACATATCTTATAAAATATCAGCAGACCTGTCATGTTGTATATAGCACCATATGTAACATATCATTTTGTATTTAGGGTCATGTCTGATATCTCCTGCTGCATATTGCGCCACATCAAACATATCGTATTGTATATTGCGCCACATCTGACATATCATGCTGTATATTGCGTCAAATCCAAGTTATTTTATTGTAAATTGCAGTCTATCTTATCTATCATGTTGTATAGTGAGTCACAACCAACATGTTGTATATTGCGAAAACATTCGACACATTACGTTGTATATATGCTATATGTAGCGCATCATCCAGCATACAATGTTGAATATAACTCCATATCAGAGATGTCATAGTGTATATTGGGGTCACATCCGACGCAACATCCGAAATGTCATGCTATACATAGCATCATGTCATGAAGCATAATTATAGCATTACATCCAACATATGATGTACAACATCCGAAATATCATGCTATACATAGCGTCATGCCATGAAGTATAATTATAGCATTACATCCGACATGTCATGTTGTATATATAGAGGATTTTTATTAAACGAGTTAATGATTTGGTATCAAACGAGAGAAAGCGAGTTTGATACTAAATCATTAACGAGTTTAATGAAAATGGTATGTCACGGAAGCGAGTTTAGTATTCTGTTTACTACTCGTTCACATAAATTGACAGAAACTGCAGCGAAATTGCCTACAGTGTGAGGATTCTCAGCTCTCCGCGAGTCAAGCAAGGTCTAGTAAAATTGCGACAGCAACACTAGCATTGTGATGTCACAACTTTGAACCGTTCTGACGTCATATGTCAAGTGGTATTACGCTAGTGTAATATTGCAGTAAAATATTACCCTGCAGTATCTACCACGAGCGAGTAATAAAGAATCATATGCGACATATCATATTGTGCATTGCGCCACATCTGATATATCATGCTATATATTGTGTCACATCCAGATATCTTATTGTATATTGAGTCATATCTGATCTAACATGTTGTATAGTGCTAAAAAAACAACATATTATGTTGTATATTGCGAAAACATCCGATATATCACACTGTATACAGCGCCACATCCGACATACCGTGTTGTACACAGCGCCACATCCGACATATCAAGTTGTATAAAACGCCACATGCGACATGCCACGTTGTATACAGCGCCACATCCGACATACCATGTTGTACTTGGAGCAGCAAGATACGACACGCCATGTTGTACATGGTGTCACGCCCCATGTATTTACTGTCTAACGCCCAACCAATCCTCTTCAGTGTCACTTTGACTAGATTTTGGAAACTGCAAGGCAGTGCAGATTGATCATCGCGAGTAAACGCCTCGTTGGGGTTTTTTGGTCTACTAACATGGATGTTCTGGTAGATTCCAAAACCAGACACACAACACTCCGACCCTGCCAAGCAGGATAACACCAACAACCATCCTTAAGACAGTATGATGTAGCCAGGCTAGCTATTCTCGTAACGTTCGTAGCCCTACGACCTTCTTAAGCCCATTCTTAACACATTGGCTACTGTCAAAGTTAAGAATTCTTAGGGCTACGAACGTTTCGAGAATAAGGGCCCTGGACATTGCACATGTAAGTTGCCCATGAAATCGGAGACTGAATGAAAATTGAACACTTTCCAAAAGGGCAAGTCACCGGATCGTAAAGTCAATCCAGTTCCCGGTCCCCGAGAAATGCAAAACCAACTGCTGCGCAAATTACATGGGGCGCAATCGACTTCTATCAAAGGTAGAATCTGACCAACTGCTTGATCAAACGTAGGCAAGTGGCCTTACATAATGAAGAGACAGAAAACGGCAGACGATGCAATGTGCTTGTCATTTCAGTGACAGTGGCTGTTGTGAAGTAAATAGTCATAAGTGCTGGGGTAAATCTATTGTTACTTTCTACATACTGCTCAAATGATATAGCTTGAAACAGGTACTTGCGGAGACACAAATTAGACATCATGAAAATGTTACTAAAATATATGTTTACAAGCCAGTGATATGACATTTTATACACTTTAATATTCGTGTTTGAAAAGAACAAGGAGTTCCTCGAGGTCAAACCTCATGTGGCCAAACTTCTTTGAGGGAGAAGTTCCTGCTGGCAATATTCCTGTGGGCCAGGTTCATTTGGGGCCAAGTCCCTGTGGGCAAAGTTCCTGTGGACAAAGTATCTTATCGGCAAAGTTTCTGCATCCAAAGTTCTTGCTGTCAAAGTCCCTTGTGGGCAAAGTGTCCTATCGGCAAAGTTCCTACGGGCAAATTTCTTTTTGTCAAAGTCCCTTGTGGGAAAAGTTCCTGTGGACAAAGTGTCTTATCGACAAAGCTCCTGTGGGCAAAGTTCCTGGATTCCCATTGACATTATGTTTGGTTATTGATACTTCTGTGATTTCATGAAGATTATATGCCGGAATCTTTAAGATGGCCGCACTTGTTAACATCGTAAGACCATTGTTATTTTTTGGCAATTATTGGGATGTTTACCACTCCGAAAATAAACTATAGTTTTTCGTTCTTCTTGCATTTGGATTTGTCTTCATATTTTCCTTGTTGGTAGATTTATCCAGATTGTAGGTGAAACTGGGGTTTGGATAGGTTCAACTGCCATGGTTAGTGCAACATTTTCCTACCATGAAAAATATGGGGTGTTGTGGTACTTTTTCAATATTCATAGGCAATCCCTGGAAATGAAAGGCCTAAGCGTAAATGTTGTTTATCGTACATACAATTGTAAAACCTGAACGGAACAATGGTAAACTAACACTAATACAAAAGACATATTAAACCAAATCGTTCACGCATGTGCCTTGTAAAGCATTACACTTGACAGATGAGTCCATGTTTAATTAGCTCCAGAATCAAAGTAGCTTCATTTGTTTAAACAGCTAAATGCTTATAAATGTACATAGAGGAAAAGAGACCTTCTTGCAAATTATAAGTACAGTAAAACATTCCCACTTCAATATATGCCATAAACACATTTCTTGGTGTGGAGTTTTAATAATAGATCTGACATGATTTTCTACTTTAACTCTTCACAAGAGTGAATGCAACATCTTCATACTCCTGTTACCACTTTCTATTCCACTCAACAAACAAGAATTGAGTTGGAACCAGCAGAAGCTGTATTGATCATCCAATCAGGACTAATTGATTTGTTGCTTGGTTGGTTGATTGTTTAAAACTGCACTCAGCAATATTCCAGCCATATGCTGGTGGTCTGTAAATAATCAACCTGGAGCACATAACAACATTAGATTTCATCTATGCAATTAGGACAAGATGACATGTCAACCAAGTCTGCCAGTATGACCACCAGATCCTGTTAGTTGCCTCTATATTCACTTTGATAAAAAACAAAAGAGAATATTTATTCCATGTTTAATTCAGGTGGTGTATAACAATCATATATCTGTATACACTTGCCTCTTTTAATCATGTAAGGGCATGTAATTATTCTCAAACAAAATGTAAATACCATTAAAGCAATGACAAATATATAGTCTGGTTCATAATTATTGAGAATTTTTCTTCTTACTTTGAGCTATCCTAACACCTCAACTGATTCACTGATACTTAAAACTAAGTAATGGTATAAGGGAGGTAACTCATCTTGGCCTACTGAGTATAGTACAATTAGAGTTACCTCCCCTGAAGTTGTAGCAGACGTCATTTTCCTCAGCACTGTCAACAATGTCTGCTGAAGATAAAAGAAGGTTGATTTTTGAGTTGTGTAATCAAGGAATTGATGATGTAAATACATTGGCAGAGAGAACAGGAACTCCTCTTTCTACTGTGTATAGGATTAGGAAGAATTTTAAAGAGGGAAAGGATTTGGGGCACCAGAAAGGAGCAGGGAGACCCAGAAAATTGGACTTCTCAGATCGCGTCCGGATGGGAATTTTAGCGTCTAAAAAGCAAAGGGCAAGCATCTCCAACATCAGGTATGAAATGATAGAAAGGGCATCAACAGTTGTATCAAAATCTACAGTTAGAAGAAATTTGATTGATATTGGATGGGAGAAAAAGACTGGAATTCCTTCTCCTCTCATGAAACAAGAACATAAAGACAGGCGTCTTGAGTGGTGTTTGGCACATGAAAACCTTGGAAAATGTGATTTTTACTGATGAAAGCTCAATATGGGTATATCCCAATAATGTGAAAATATGGACAAAGTTTGCGTCAGCACCGTTGTATCGACGACCTAAATACAGCCCAAAGTTTCATGTATGGGGAGGGATATCCTTATTAGGAACGACCCCGCTGTGTGTGTTTGAGGGAAATCTGACAAGTCAACGCTACACTAACATATTAGATAATTTTCTCCTTCCAAGTGCACATGTGTTTTATGGAAATGACTAGATTTTGCAGCAAGATAATGATCCTAAACACACCGCAAAACATGCCAAGCAGTGGTTTCAGGAGAAAAATGTGACTGCATTACCATTTCCTGCATATAGTCCTGACTTAAATCCCATTGAGAACATTTGGGGGATGATGAAGGAATGTGTGAATCAAAAGGGGTTGACAAAAATTGAAGACATGAAGAGAGAAGTGGTCCGATACTGGGACAGCATAACTCACGAGACACTAACCTCTCTGATAGGAAGTATGCCTACCCGTCTTAGACTGTGCCGTGAAGCTCAAGGAGACTTGATAAAATATTAAATTGTTACCTACACAACATGAAAAGGTCAGTTCACTTTCACAATACATTCAATTTTATCTGATTTGTTCTCGTTTAATAATATGAAATGCTTTAGCTATTCTCAATAATTTTGAACCATACTGTATATATATATATATATACTCACTTTGATAAAAAACAAAACTGAATTTGTAAACCATTTTTAATTAAGGTGGTGTGTAACAATCATATATCTAAATACACTTGCCTCTTTTAATCATGTAATGGCATGTAATTATTCTCAAACAAAATGTCAATACCATTAAAGCAATGACAAATATATCAATATATATTAACACAGTTTTCATTAACATAAAAATACTCTGACCTTATATCTATTCAATAGGCAAAAATAATTAAGTTTTCCTACTCAAAAACCAAAATCCAAATGTTAATGTCATATAAGTGAACTACCCTTCAAATTAGTGTGTAACCTACGCTCATTCAACTTATTTTCAGCTGATATAAATGAACCAAAAGAGTTAACATGGAAATGCATGTGGGTTTTTGCTTTGACTCGTGTATGTTTTTTTTAGAAATTCCCTTCTGCCTTTAGGTTTTCTCAGGACAAAAATCTGTAAAAAAAAGAAAGAAATTGGGCTTGCCTAACAGTCAGTTTGTATTGAGCATTCAAAATGCAACACTAGGTACACAAACCTTCGTCTTCTGGGAAATGAAAACAACAATGCCATACAGTATGGAGGACAAGATATATGCATGTCATGACAGTTCCAATACAGATACAGAACTAATTCTAAATTCCATTTACCATTTCATAATTAACTATAAACAGTTTGTTAATAACACATTGAATACAATAAGCAATATCGTTTTGTTCGTTTTGAAACTTGCCTCATTGAATTATATATCCTTTTTACAATCTCTTAATCTTGTATAATTCGTTTACATTGTTTTCTCATGGGAGAGGTGTTAACATAGGCCATGTTAGGCAAAAACATTGAACAAAAACTGCAACAGTTCCAAATTTCACCTTCCACAACCACAAAGCAAAAGCAACCTGCCCTGACATGTAATGTTGTGAAGAAAACATGATGTGATTTGTATAACACTCATGCCAAAGTTCAGCTCCCTCAGGATGGCAATCAGGGAGAAATAGAGAGCATTAACAGTCTGGTCAAAACACATAAGCCAATAACAATGTTTTACAACTTTATGTATAACAACGCCTTGTGTATTGTTATCCATAAGTTGTAACCTTTGGTACTGAGTCACAAGAAAGCACATATAACAACATCTGTCAAAACAAGGTCAAATTCTAGAAAAGAGAACAAAAATACAAAAGAAAAGACATAAAAATAAATCCTGTTTCAATTCTTTCTACAATTGCCTATAAATATATAGATCGTACAAACAATTTTTCAGAGAAAAATGTTAATTATATCATGTTTTAATCATAACTTTTTAGGGTCACATCTGCAAAATATATTCGATTTATCTTAAGTAATATGGTAAGATAAATATCACTCTGAAATATGTTAATGAATATCTTTCTAAACCAGTTGAATGTAATCTCAATATTAATGATGAGACACAATGTAGTTACCTCATCACCCTTTCATACTGTCCACTGACATGCAATGAAAAAAAAGTACAAAAATATTTAAACATTCAAAATGCATGAAAGCCCTCTGGTACAGTGTGTAATGTTTTTATACATGAAACATGCTCAACACATACACAGTTAAATACATACCAGACATGTAGCTGAAGATAACGATCTTTCTACATACTGACGTAGAAAATCATTTTCAAACTACAACAGACTTTCACGGACGTTAAAGCACCAGCAATTATGAAATACTAATCAACAGAAAGTGTTAATCGATTACATTGCAAGTGCTAGACATTCTCATATATATATATACACACATGAAACAGAATGATTGGTCTTCTCATTTATTATACCATTTATACACTTTGGAAAAGTGTGACTGGTCAAATCAGTTCTTCATTACAAGAGGTGCAGCAGCCAAACACTACTTTCAGTATATTTGATTAAAGTATTAAGCTGGTGTTGTTAGTTTACTTTTGTACATGGTAGAAATTCTGTATCCACCTTGACAGTGAATCTTATATCCTGCTCAAAAGAAGTTAAGGAATACCCAGCTTTTTAAAATTATCATATTTAATCTGCCATGGAAATTCAGAGCATGAAACTGGGTGTTCCTTATTCCTGTGTACTGGTTGTATGATTAAAGGAGACAGTGGTTAGATTAATAAAAATTGTTAAAACATATATTCTGTTATTATTTCTCATGGTGGCTTTTGGATTAATTTGGTCAAACTAATATGTAAGAAATAACATTATTTTGAGAAGACACAAACAGAAATAATAACAAACAACAGATGAAGATAGTAATATGAGCAAGAATATCTGGAATGATATAATTGCTGGCAATAAAGTGAAAGGAAAATAGTATGGGTGATAACTTCTTCATTGTATGTTACAAAGTTTCTGGGCTATTTTAACACACAATAAAAAAGCTGCCATCCATAACATTACCTTGTACTTGAATACCAACTTCTAAATGTCTTTGTAATGACATGTACAAATAACACAAACAATTGTATTGTTGTGTTGTCAGCCTTTAACCATGTTGACTTTATATTTCCTACCAGTTTGTGTCATTGTGATAACCAACATTTGGGAAACAACAACCCTTGATGCCTTTCACTTGGCAGACCTATGTTGTAAATCTTCAAAATAAGGCACTTTTCTATCATCACATGATGATAATGTTACACACCAGTAAGCAATAATCCAACAAAAATATCATTAAAGAATTTGTGTCAGAGTATGACAAACCAGTGGTTAACAATCACATTGACCATTACAATCAACATGGCCACCGAGAATGACATTCTTATACATCTGAGCAATGAGGTAGTCTAGCAGTTAATGCATCCACTTGTCATGACCAAAGACCTTGGTTCGATGACCAACCAGTGGTTAACAATTACTTAGACCATTACAATCAACATGACCACCGAGAATGACATTCTTATACATTTGAGCAATGAGAAAGTCTCTCAGTTAATGCATCCACTTGTCATGACCAAAGACCTTAGTTCGATTCCTCTATGTATGCCATGTGTAAAACCCAATGCTTGTCTCCTCCACTGTGATATTGCTGGAATATTGCTAAAAGCAGCACAACATTACTCAGTCACTCTGTTCCTCTGACCCTTTTCGTCATCTCCTACAAATTATTGGAGAATTGTTATACTGATATACTGATATACTGATGTGTGAATACTCAAGTCAAATACCTCTGGTTCAAACTATTAGTATTCTTTGGTACTGATTCGTCAATATGGGCTGCCCATTTATATCCTTGGTATTCATGAACAAAAGGACATTAACATTATGGTGTCAAGTAGCAAATATTAAGAAAGACTAATATATGGTTAAAAACATGACCAAGTCCTCTTACAATATAATTCAACACATTTATGGTGTTTTGTCTTACAAGGCTGAAGCAATATGGTCACATTTAAAGAAGGCTTTCTGATGCTTTGAGAAGTGAGTTAATATCTGCCCTCACGACAGACATGGCTTTGTACAGGTCATTAGACACAACTAAATCCTGATTGAGTCAGTCCTGAATCAAGTCACTTAGTGAGTGAGTTGTCTTTTACTCCACTTTAAGAATGAAGATTTTTATGGATATCAACTTCTTTATGAGAGAACACAACGTTTCGGAGTTAATGCTTACTCATCACCCTTCATGAAGGAGTAAGCATTAACTCCGAAACGTTGTGTTCTCTCATAAAGAAGTTGATATCCATAAAAATCTTCATTCTTATGTATTTTCACTTCTAAATGACATTCAAAGACCTACTCCACTTTAACAATATTCCCATAAAATTGCAGCAGGGGATACCAGAGATAAGTTTCACACATACTGTATATCAGTGTGTATAAAGCATGTTTTTCAAGGCAAGAATAAGAGGGCTTTTCTCATGCATAGGGAAGATCTAACAGTATTTTCGAACTGTATTACTTTCCACTGGCAATGCTGACCAGCATCCTGTGTTGGGAATCCAGCCTGTGGCATGGATACTTTAGCAACTGGGCTACCCCCTCCCGCTATACAAGGAGATGGACGCATGATCACATCTTCAACAAAACACTGTACAAAAACAAGAGGGGCCTCTGAAACCTATTATGGTACATGAACTCATAGCATCACCCTAAATCTTTAACTTTAAACATTAAATTTCGAGTTACGACGATTTCTTGATCTTCATGTTAACTCTGAACACTGTAGAATCCAACCATGATCACTTCAAGACCTCATAAGCCAAGAGGTTGGGGTATCCTTAGTGCCTGCCTGGCTTGAAATATAGTGTATCGTCATGACTGCTGTCCCTGTGCTCCCTCTTCCTGTTGCTTTTGCCCTGCACAGCCTCCTCCGCAGATCTGGCCAGCTGTAAGTTGTCAAAGTCAGCCAAACCGTAATCACTGGTGCCTACTGCTGCAAACCCTTGTGATGGCTGAGCTGGTACGGTAATGTTGAACAGAAGCTCCCCATTCACACGGCCGACTGCTTGGCGACCCTGAAAATGTGTGATGAATAAAATGAGAGAGAGAATGTTGTTTTACACCACAGTCCTTGTGATTCCATCTCCACCATGGTGGTGTGATAATGAGCTGACAGTCATTCACACAAGATGAAACGACATGTCACACACTGTAACATATAAACACCTAATCATCATAATTAGACAGAGACAGTACAGTGAGTAACAACATGAGTAGCTTTATGTTGCTTTTAGCAGCATGACAAAGGGGGAAACTTGAAATGGGCTCCACACATTGTAACTATGTGAGGAATAGAACCCATGTCTTCAGGGTGATGAGCAAAGACTAACTACTCCACCCCCCTCATTAAACAATGCTTTCAAAAAGCATTTATATTGGCAGGAGAAATGCGTTGTTACATACTTCAAATATTTGTACTGGGATACATTTTGTGATATATTATTAGCAAAACTAGTGCACAGTGATTGTACAGTGATTGTACAGTGATTGTACAGTGATTGTACAGTGATTGCACAGTGATTGTACAGTGATTGTACAGTGATTGTACAGTGATTGTACAGTGATTGTACAGTGATTTTCTACATGCTATGGTAAATATGTATGTTTATCTCACAAAATTTAAACAAATCAAGGAAAGAAATCTGGCAACACAGAATTATTACCTGTACAGAGAGAGACACCTGGTTCCATCCATATTGGCTGGACAGTGTCTGTGGACCCTCTTTGATGATAGTTTTTCTGACTAAAAAACACATAAATTACATAAAACATATTTTTGCTATGACTGCAAGAAATCCATAATGAAGTGAATGTGACATGTATGATGAATATTGCGCAACCAATACAATTATTTGTTAACACATAAAATATTGGGTAACAATTACAATAACAAGTCAGAAACAGTATTCAGTTGATAAAGATCATGTGTTGGCAAAATTCCGAGTGTTACTGAGTACCTGCAGCACAGCAATTCATTTGGAACCAATCGCATTAGACGGGACATTTAAAAGCAATATTCCAGTGCTTCAAATACTCAATAACACCTGCAAACTGGCCAACACATGATGTTTGTCGACATTGTAAACATAAAAGTAAACTATAAGGACCACACTGTCTGAACTCATAGAAACATTATGTTATATCATAAAGAAGTTGCCATCCAAATATTCGTCTTGTGGGAATACGATTAATGGAATGCTGACATTAGCCCCAGGTTAATTACACTACTTGAACCCTTGGGTGATCATCAAGGGAGCAAGTTTCAGCAGGATCGGGGACACACAGAAGACCAAAAATATTTTCCCTTGTGCATAAGTGCCAAGTCAAACGCTATTTTTATACTTTATCACACTCGTTACAATGTAAATCAGACTGTTTGGTTGCAACCTCGTCAAAAACTTTACGAGTTAGCTTGTGGCATTCTGAGATCTGATGAATATTTCACCTATAGGCCTTTTGATATCAGATATATCAACTCGAGTCAATGATGAAAATTTAAAATGATGAGAGTTGCCGAGACTAACTTTTCTCAACAAGGATTGACATACTGGATATATAAACATACGAGGGTGAGAAAATGTGTGATGAATAAAATGAGAGAGAGAATGTTGTTTTACACCACAGTCCATGTGATTCCATCTCGACCGTGGTGGTGTGATAATGAGCTGACAGTTATTCACACAAGATGAAATGACATGTCACACACTGTAACATATAAACACCTAATCATCATAATTAGACACAGACAGTACAATGAGTAACAACATGACTAGCTTCATGCTGCTTTTAGCAACATGACAAAGGGGAAACTTGAAATGGGCTCACCACAAAAAATTGTGCTTCTATCTTCTTACGTGGCGAAGAATGATTTTACAAATGTTATATGCATTAGTACATGAGCTTGGATAGCCTCAGTGACAGACAGCCGTATCATTTGATTGTGATGTCATAGTGATCTCTCAATCATCTGTGATTTATTTGACCCTTTAAGGTCCTGGGTAGAATAGGCCTTCAGCAACCCCTGCTTAAAATAAAAAGCAACTATGCTTCTTGTAAGACGACGAACGGAATCGGGTGGTCAGGCTCGTTGACTTGATTAACTCATGTCAACGGTTCCCAATTGCACAGATCGATGCTCATGGTCTTGATCACTGGATTGTCTGGTCCAGACTCAATTATTTACATAAAAATATTGAATATTGTGGCATAAAACTAAACTCACTCACTGTGATTTAATGTGAGAGAGATTGCTTAATTTCACAAAGTACGCCACACCATTTTATCACATTAAAGGCCCCACATGTTTTCTGTCACGACCATGAAAGCAGAGATCCTGTAGACCCTTAGTTTAGTAGGTCAGTGTCAAACCCTGTCCAGTCAAAGTCTTGACTATCATTCCAATGGGGTACTGGATAGGAGTGAGTGAATGAGTTGAGTTTTATGCCACACTCAGCAATATTCCAGCTATATGGCGCCGTTCTGTAAATAAGCGAGTCTGGACCAGACAATCCAGTGATCAACAGCATCAACACTGATATGCTCAACTGGGAACCGATGACATGTGTCAACCACATCAGCAAGCTTGACCACCCGATCCCTTTCATCGCCTCTTACGACATGCATTTTCGCCTTTTATAGCATGTATTATTATTATTATCACCATAGGATATTTATATAGATATTTATCCTTAAGAGGTACAAGTTTACTGCACGTTGCTGTACCCACAACTGGGTGTTTTCACATATTCCACATATATGGCCACAATCTCGTCATATGCCAACAGATTCATGGGTTCTTTTAAGTGCACAGGGTTGTGTACTCTGGGGTATTACACACAAGACGTAATTGTATAATGTAACACACATCATGTTTGGGATTACACTTCGTCAGTCAAGTACAGATTCTGGTACTTTCATTAGGCTGAATTCCATCCCCACAGAGTCAGGCAACTAATCACCTGAAAACTGACAGAAGACATGGTGACTGAATAGGTTAGGTGGCTCAAATCCTGGATGGGACTCAACCCAATAAAAGTACTAGAATCTGTACTTGATCAAAAAAGTGTAATCCCAAATATAACATGCTACATTTAACCACTTTCTCAGTCAAAGTATACACTCAGTATCATTCGTTACATGCCATAATGAGTCTAACACACTCTAGTTCAGCAAAGCAGTGTAACGAATAACACTGAGCCAAAGTTTACCTATACTGTCACTTTCTAAATGGCACTGTGTATGCAATTGTATGTTTTAGGTAG
Source organism: Haliotis asinina (assembly GCF_037392515.1). Taxonomy (NCBI): domain Eukaryota; kingdom Metazoa; phylum Mollusca; class Gastropoda; order Lepetellida; family Haliotidae; genus Haliotis; species Haliotis asinina. The sequence continues at coordinate 27,580,646 of NC_090294.1, read as the reverse complement.
GTGTGAACAATACTTACCAATGTCGGTAGACACAATGTACGACTGGTTGACAGGGAAGAGGAAAAAGAAGACGCCAGCAGATGTGAGGGAATCGCAGCCAGGTTGGCTGATCCGTGCACCCACATAGATACCACTTGTACCATTCACCTTGCTCACCAGCACCTCCGTGTCAATGTAAATGTCAGTCCTACAAAGAGTATAGTCAATATTCCACAAGTTTACATTACAGTGTAATTTCTGTAACAAATAAAGTTTATTAAATCTGACCCTCACGTATCCCCATTATCTATTATTTTAATGTCAGTTATTTCTTAACAAATGTTTGTTTGGAACTATTTTGCGTCTGGCTAAAAATCATTTTCATTTTTCTTCCTTGAGGGTGCATTACATATTAGCTTGCGTGCATTTTGGCAATTCTAAATACTGATTTGAACATAAGAGAAATATGACACGATAACAATACCATAAGATGCATGCCGCTAATTGCTAACATTGATACAACAAGCTTAATTCAATTAAATGTCTCTGAAGTGATAATATTTCATGCTTCTTTCTTCAGTTAGTCATGAGGTAGCCTTGTGGTTAAAGAGTTTGCTTGGCACACCAAAAACATGGGTTTGATTCTCCACATGGGTTCATTTCTGGTGTCACCCACCATGACATTGCTGGAACATTGCTAACAGCAGTACAACACCAGAATACCTATAACAAAACAACCTATGTAAAAGAAACACAAATTACAGGTTATCTGTCCCTCATGAATGAAAGCTCACAGTCTCAGAGCTTACACCATTCATTCTCAAAGGACAGACTGTCTATAATTGTTACTAGCTAGTTCTCCACATATTCACACACCATATAATAGCACCAAGGAGGTTCATGGTAGTGTTTAACTCCTCATAACTCATGCACCAGACAATAGGACTCTCTAGCACCATCTGCCTCATAACATTGCCAACCGTGCTGTCAATGTGGACCACTTCAAAAGCTCCATTTTGCTGAGCCATAAGTAAGGGCTCTGCATTATTTTCATAACCTGAAACAACATGCAAATGCAAAAAGTAAACTTTCATACTGAATACAATAAAATATGTTTACAACAAACTTGCTTAAAATGAAACATATATCTCATTAAAAAAGTAGGGGACATTCCATTTTGCGAGCCTGCCACTAGCCAATGCCAATGCATATGAGAGAAAGTAATACATATGCATACAGATGACTAATGGAATGATTTCCCATAATTTCTGTTCATCATCCTAGGCTTAATCATTTGCATTCTATCAATCTTGTAAATCCAATATCCCCTGCTTTTTGTTTAATAGTATATGTAGTCACATGTCCTATTTCAATCTCCATGGGACAGCTGGGCAAATGGCACCTGACTACATTTAACAAACTCTTGGAAATCCTACCTTTGTTTCTAGCACTACATTATTAATAGATATGTGAAAACAAAGGTTTACATATTTCCTCTTGACCCAGTCATAAATTGTTTCACTCACTTTCAAAGTCTTCTGTGTAAGGAAGTGTGAAGGTGTGGTATGGAGGAGGTGTTCCGTAATCACCCTTGGTGCCAGTAGTCAAAGTGGTCAGTGTGTAGATCTCATCCAAGCCCACTTTCAGGCTAACCATGCCATCGATTACCTAAACAATTAGTCAATGACGCAGGAATTATATTTCAGGAGTCTCGGAGCTTGCAAGCAATGTACAGCGATTCACCTGACAAATTTCAGCCACTTGCAATCCCAGCAATCGCTGGATGAGGTCGATTCGTTCTCAAAGCAAAATGGCAGCTTAGGAAAATTTGAATTCGAAGGCTGAACAAAATTGTTCGGCTGCCAAATTGGCACAACATAGCTTACATACAAGCATACTTAGTTTTTTCCACAGGTTTGATGTATTCATCAACAAGCATAAATTCATCACTCCTCATCGAGACTCTCCTAATACATTCTCTATTAGCGCCACACAAGCGGTAAACGCTCTGTCATTTTTGGTAGGGCGAAAAACTCTTGGAGGTGTTGCAAGCCTGGAATAAGCGATTCATTTGCTTACTCAAAGCGATTTCCGGCTTGCAACGCACCCTCTGTCAAAGATACACAAAGCCAAGTTCAGGCCAGCATGTATATCACAATATTGAAAACTTCCTATATACCGTGCCAATACTTCTTTTCGAACCTGCAACCCTTCACTTGCTAGATGGGTAGTGCGGACAACCCTCCCCAATAATTTCCCTCTGCCGCGGGCTTACAGCAAGTTTAGATTTCCCCAGGTTCGTCTCCCAACTCATTGGAAGCTCCTTTACATTTTAAATTGGTCTATTTGTTACTATGAAAAATAATATATTTAGGGGCTAAACATTTGTCAACCACCACCTCACCCTTTCATTGTGACATTTTTTCACAGCCAAGAGAGGTTCGGGGTTGTTAAGGGTATATAGTTGGTAATTATGGTTATGTGTAACTTCTTCACCATTCCTGTCATATGATAGTTTGGTATAGTGAGAACATGTACACTAGTTGGAGAAAAATGATAAAAATCCCCTTGAGAACATATTTACCTGTACTGAAGGTAGAGACTTGAAGAAGACAGATGACGTCTTTGTGTCATTAAACCCAAGTTTGCTATACCAGACATACAGCTTTGTAACACTTCTCTGTAACAAAATCATGCAATGAGTTGCACACATCATTCATTAATCTACTGACAATGTGGATGCACCATCGATTTGTGTACTCACTACAACAGCCGTGTAAGGGCATTATCGTTCAGTTATCTGTATGTGTCCAGCAGAATTAGAAACATTATTATGCATAATTAACGACTACCCAACAGGGAAATTAACATCAAAACAATCCTGAAAGCTAAAGTTAGTATATTCAGGGACCATATACTTGATATATATATTTTTTTGTAAATGCCAACTTATAGGTGCTGTTTCCTGATTCCTTCAATACAGACAAAGAAAAGAGTGTTTGTACAAAATGGAAAGATTTTAGGTGTGGGGTCAACTCACAAAGTTTCCTCCAAGGTCCAGTGTAATGGTCTGTGGGGTGACAGTGTATGGTGGCAGGTAGGGGCGGATACACTGGGAATGATTATGAGTCTGCAACAAAGAACACAATGTCTTGAACATTGTAATGTCATATCCGCTATCGTCTCAATCAGAATTTCACTTTGATTTACTTTTTTCTGCAAAGTGAAATTCATTGGTACGTTTTCACTGCAAACAGACTATAGCAAAAGAAAAGAACTCTATAAGAGATACAATAATTTGAATATTGTTTTGAGATATATCAGAATAGTGATGTCTCATAATATTATTGATCCAAGTAATGTTTCTTTTTCCAATTCAGGTTGCAGTAAGTGAGTGAGCTGGATCTAAGTCTATGTACAGTATATATATGTATTATTTCCTTATTACACTATGCTCATATCAAGATATGTAGTGGATACTATATGAGTGCCTATGTCACACTAAGTTTATGCCATGAGTGCCTAAATGTTGGTATTTCCTGAGAGTGAGGGATATACCGATGATAAAGCACAAGTGTTGAAAACATACCATGATATGGGCACAAATGTAGAACACAACAAAAAAGAAAAAATGTGGCATCATAGCATTGTTCATGATGTCACATCACCATGACAAAGATGGTGATGGGGCATTCCAGGGGCATCAAATGAACAATATGACCCCAATATTTTAGCCCTCATAGGTAATAAAATAAAATAGGAGAGAAGAAAGCTAAACAGGACATGTACCACTTTAGGAACACCAGAAGTACTTGCAAAGTGATGACAAACAAACTGTCATAATCACCAAAATTCAAGGATGTGAACTTATGCACATTTTGCTGATCTAAGGGACACAACTCCTCATAGCAAATTCAAACCCTCAAGACAAGTGGGCCTTTTTCAGGTGTCAGTAACTCATTGCTCTAAACCTGCTATGCCAGGATTACATTTAATAGCCCTTGGGCTTAATAAGAAATCAGTATCATGTGATCCAGCAATGACAAATGAGGATGGAAAGCTACAGTATTTCCATATTCATTTCCATTTATGTATTCCATGTTACCATGTTTTTGTATTTTAGCAGTGATTTATTAAAACAGAATGAAATATAGACTTTAGTCATGTTTGCATAGTTTCTGTATTAAAATCCTGGGTTTAATGAAATAAACTGATTACTGAGGCCTGAGATTAAATGGAGCAACTCCCATCAATATGTTACCATAGTTTCTATGACAACAGAGAGATCCTTTCCATCCGGGCTGACAAGTGACACGTAGCTGCCGCCCTTGTCCAATAGTCCAACACCAGACCCGTGCTTCAGATATGTCCATCCTATCTTGGTGAACTGTGTGGTGTGAGCTGTGCACATGATATGACAATATTCATAAATTGCGTCATCATTTATAAGGGACATTCTTTCAACAGTCGTTCGGGGTCCTGAACCTGTCCATATCATTAAGCAGTCTCAGTATTATGATTGTTTCAAGTTTGTTTGTGTGGGAGTGACACAGTAATAATAATAATAAATGTGAACTTACAATGAGACTAAATGAGACTAAACTACTTTTATTCAATTTTTTACAACAAAAGCGTCGGATAAAGCCGATTGTTGGATAAATGGAGGTTGGACTGACAAGGCTTAGAATGTACACAAGGGACTAGTAGCTAGTCATAATGCAGCGATGCAGCGAAAACAGATGAGTCTTGAGCAGACGTTTGAAGGAATTAAAGTCAACTGCTGATTTAATGATAGTGATGAGAGAGTTCCAGTGCAGACGGGCAGAACAGGCAAAGGACTTCTTCCAAAAGTTTGCAGTTTGAAACAAAGCAAGGAGAGTAGGTTTAGATTCTGAGAATGGAGCTGTCTTTCTGGACTGTATGGGGTAAGAATTTCTTTTAAATATTCTGTACCTTTGCCACTGAGGCATTTACAAAGAAAACACAATGTTTCTATGTAAAAAATTGCTGACCCCACTATCGCAACATAAAAATGGGTGACCCCTCCCTTAAAATCATCATCACCCCATCTCCTAGCCATAAATTATGAATGGTAAGTCCCCAAGATCTGGGTGAATCCCGTTATTTTTAGTAGTCAACAGGTTTCTTATAAGTTGCTCACTGGTCACAAGAGGGGCATGGGTTGATGTACCCTTGAGGTTTGTTTAAGTTCCCTGAGCCAGAAAGGCCCTGAGGAATCAGTGAACAATTGTATCTGTCTTACCGAACACCTCAATGCAAATTTTGTACTGTTTGAAGCATGGGTATCGAATCGTATACTTCAGCCAATCTGTGTGAATCAAACGATTCAAATCCGCAATCTTGTTGGTTTTCCTGCAGGTACTGTCTTAGTAAACTCGATATGAGGCAATTCCCCTTAATAATATTCACAGGGACAACATTTGAACGTTTTGACAAAATATATTTGTAAGAATTCAAGGCAAATCTTTACATAGCCATCACTAGATTTCCAGACAACACAAGAAAAAGATTTAGAGTTATCTCCCTTCCATCAATTTGCATTCACAAAACATCAGTAATTTCCAAGCATCATGTGTGATTCAGTGTTATTCGAGATAAAGACGTACCACCATGAAGTACCGAATGGGTTGAGACTGGCAACAATGGAAGAGCACTCAGCCAATCAGAAATCGACATTTATGTGTGAGGTAAGGTAAACAACATACAAGCAGTTTTGTGACTTCAGGGTATCGTCCCTTGATGTGAGAGAGGTTACCCATCGGCCTTAGTTGTGAGAGACATATATTACCCACCTGACATCCAGATGGGACTCTCTACAGTGTAGTGGCCACTCCAAGGCTGTCTGGCTGTCATCAATGAGTCCCGGTCCCACGTTAAACCCTCATAGTAACTGTCTATGAGGTTCCATGCAATTGTGCTGCAATACAGTCAGCAATATCTTATTAACTGATTCAGCAATACTTCAGCAGATTTAGTTTGTTTATTGAACATAACCTTGAAAACAGGTTGACAGAGGATCTAAACCACAGGCCACTGTGTTATGGCTTGATTTCCAAATCAATGAACATTATTGATATCACTGGATAAAATTAATTTGGAAATATTATATAATATTATAATAATAAAATAATATAATATACTGAATCCACAACACCATTGTTTGTGGTCTAAAAATGTTACTTTCTGCTGATAAACATGAAAAACATAGCCTTCCAAATAATGAGTACAGGTACATTCTTTAATGTGTGTGTTTATTTAGTGCCAACTTCCTTGCAGAAGATGTATACTTAAAGTGATAACATGTAACATATTTTTAACATGTACACTGATAAATGAATCAATTGCCCTATAACCTGCCTTTGTTTCAAGAAAAAGTTGTTTCAACAAAATTTCCCATTTTCATTCTGACATACCAACTGTATGTATTAATTGTGCTGCCCCCTAAAATCAGGTTTGATATTGGCGAGTCTCAACTGAGAGACCGGATGTTCCTTAGTGTTTTCCTCGTGGTTAAAAAAAGAAAGGGTTGTTTCAGATATCACAGTTTAGAAAAACATGCTCTGTATAAAGCACAGGCCTGGATCCGCCACACAAGGTGACCTCACTAGTACAATGATTGCAAGTCTATGTTAAAGCATTAGAACAACAGTAAAGTGGAACAATAGGCTGAGATATCTATAGTCTGATGACAGACTGGGATACCTACATTCAAGTCCACTATGTTTCTTCAACAGTTAAGCTTGTAGAAACTGTCCTGTAATGCTCCATGTATCATGATTAAAAATTTCATCTTATCGGGGTGACATGGTCTTAATCACTACAGTAAACGACAATTCCATACCTTGTCATGAATCCATTGACATAGTTTTGGTTTAGAATCTGAAAAGAAAGCATTTAAAATTTATTTACATACTACCAACCAAATTTATAAAGGAACTGATGTTACATCTTTGAAACTATGTATTGTTTCTTGCAGTTCCTCAAAGTTCTTAGTGTCTGTACCTCAAAGGAACCTTTCTAGAAAGTTTGCCTCTTCACAAAAATAGTTCTATTGAATAGCAAGAGGACAGGTCACAAAGTTTTGAAAACATATCGCATGTCATAAATGTATTGAAGTTTGTTACTTATGTCAACCTACTGGTATCACGATACATCATTTTCCTATAAACATTTCCAACTAATTCAGAACAATTGTGATCCAAACAATATACAAGCTGAAGTGTTGAATGTTTGAGGCATCCAGATATTTCCTGACTTTCAAATGCTTCCTGGTGGTATTTATCATATGAAAAGCATAAAAAATGAGCAAAAACTTTTGAAATTTAAAATCCATGCTTGACCACCTCTCTGAACTGCCTTATGTCCAGTGCCAATCAATGTTCTTTTCAGACAACATTGACCACATTCAAACACTTTTGTATTCCTATTTTAGAATTGATTACTAGTTTTTAATTCATGTTTGTGATGATATAGTTATTTTCCTGTCCTTCATTGACATGTTTTTACAATTACCATACTTACTATGTATAACAATTAATTGTTCTTGTCATGATATGGCTGAATTATTGCTGATGTGATGATAAATTTTAATTCCTTCACTTATTTGTGTTCCCGATTTAAATGAATGCTTCTATTCTGATATTAAATCTTCTATCCCTGCTATAATCACCTCCCCAAATCACCTTTATTCAAACTCAAATAAATGCCTCTTTCTTTTCAACTTGCATCAGTCAGTGTATGTCATACCCTGGCCCAGCATCCACCACCGATGTTGTCATTGAAGGAACTGTAGTCTTCAGATGCCCACAACTGCTTGCCGGTCTGAAGGGCAGCCATTGTTGTTTCAGTACCAGGATAATGTACTCTGCGAAGGACAAGATGACCAATTCACAGAATCACGATCTACTATTAAACCATAACCACAAAGTTTCAGTTCTTTTTGCATGAAATATTGTGTGAATGATTCTTAAACTAGAATACCCCATTACTAGACTAGCTAGGAAGTACAAAGGACCAGACAAACCAGTAAGGCTAAATAAAAAAAAGTGAAATGTTTCTCAGGCATCAGCACGTAACTTCTGTTTAAACGTGTAACAATTTTTAATTGCCATTTAAAAAAATAATTTTGACTTGGACACATCCCAATCATCTATTTGTCCACTATAAAAATGTTTGTAAGAACAAGTGTTACTGAATCTACTGCTCATTAACATGTACAAAGGACCAAACAAACCAGTAATGTTGATCCTTGCCATCATGGCATGACACATTATTATCATTATTATTACTATTACAGGATATTTATAGTGCATACATATCCATGCATCTAGTACATGCTCAGGGTGCTGGAGTGTTCTCTTGATCAACAGGTGTCTTTTTTCTGGCATTCTTTTTTCTTCAACCTACTCGACTCCTTTCAAGGCCTTCATTTCAGTTTGTTATATGAGATATAATCACAATGCAGAAAATTGACGACATCAAAAACAATAACCCCAATTTTTAATATTTTGAATAAAATAAACTGCCATTTTATGCCTTGACGGAAATGACAGTAGGTAAACTGAAATACTGAATTTCTGGATTGCATTAAGGGCATTACAGTATACTGAACCGAAGGCAAAATACAACAGTACGCTGTTTCATCCCTTGTACTAATGACCAGCACACAGTTGGCCACCATGGCTTCCACAAAACTGTAAGTCTGAATGGACACAATGCCAATTGAAAGCGGTCATACATATATTATTTCTTAGTAAAGTGCAAATTCCAGAACATTTTGGGATTGAGTCCCATCTCTTACATATGACCATTTTCTAAATGGCACTGTGAAGTCCTAACTATTTTACCCAATGTAATCCACAGCTGCTGCGAGGTCTTGGTCTTTGAGGATGTCCACCTCCACACCCCACAAGCCATCTGCTGCCACAATACGTACATGGGAAAACCCTGTGTCATCAAGGACTTTCCTCAACAGCTGTACACAGAAGTTAACAAACGAAGTAAGGATAACGCTACACGGATAAACAACTTCTTCACAACAGTAACAGCAACATTTCAGTGGATGTTCTAACACAGTTATTAAGTAACTGATGAGCAGAATAAAGACTGAGAGACACCATACAAGTGAGGGGAAGTGATGAACAGAATGAAGACTGAGAGACATCATACAAGTGTGGGGAAGTGATGAACAGAAAAAAGACTGAGAGACATCATACAAGTGAGGGAAGTAAAAAACTATCATAATGCTATGTTGTCTCAAGCAATAGGGATTTATGTAAAGGATAAAACACAACTCCAAGGTCTTGGTCGGGATTGTAAAGACTTGGAGAACAGCTGGGATGGAGCTTTTAAAACTGAGGATGAAACCTGAGGTTTTACAAGCTCTGTCCCTGCCCCTTGACATAAGAGAAGTCAAAATAAGATAACACTTTGTAATTATTTCACAATATTGCATTTCATGACAAGTATTACAAAATAATAATGGTTGAAAGTGATGTTAAATACAATGTTAAAAATCTTCTTGAAAAATCTAAATTTGCCTACATGTAGTTAAACTCAATGCATATTTAGACAACAACACATTAAAAAAAAGAAACCTTTTTGTCTATATTTTAGCAAAAGAAGTAGTGTGAACTACTAATTTTAATAAAACAGACTTACCTTTATGTATGTGGTGTTATATGACCTTTCATTCCAAATCTGAAAAAATACCTTGGTTTAAATATAGTAAGAGAAATGCCTTTTTCATAGAAATGAGTGAATGAGCGAGTTTATTTTTATGCTGCACTCAGCAATATTCCAGTTATATGGCAGCAGTCTGTAAAAATTTACGTCTGGATCCAATCCAAGCAAGTCTGATCGCCTGATTCCATTTGTTGCCTCTTACGACAAGCATAGTTGCCTTGTCTGGCAAGCATAGGTTGCTGAAGGCCTAGTCTACCCCGAACCTTCACAGGTCTGTTACAAATGAAACAACAATAGGTCATCATTACACTTTTCACATGGCCATAATGACATTTTGTTTTCTTCCGCAGTTATGTCACATAAACAACAGATCTGCAGTCTTTGACTCATGAAGCTTATCTCAAATAATAAAAACAATTGCTTGGTCAGTCAAATGACCCTAGTGGAGGTTGGGTATTGTTCTACACCTTTTTCAGCTATATTTGAGCAATATCAAGGCAGTGAACACCTGAAATGGGCTTCACACATTGTATTGAAACTATAGGTGTTTCCCTGGTGTGATACTTCTGAGACTCACTCACTCACTCACTCACTCACTCACTCACTCACTCACTCACTCACTCACTCACTCACTCACTCACTCACTCACTCACTCACTCACTCACTCACTCACTCACTCACACTCTTACTCTTACCCCAATATAGTCTATAGTGAGGCCATGGACATCCCTAGCACCCTGGATCCACTTCTGGATGTAGTTGGCAAGGACATCAAGGTTCTGGTATGGGTTCTGGGTTCCATTTCCGATCCAGCCGGGAAAGTTCCATGGCAGTCCATATAGCTTTATGTTAGGATTCCTCTGAAAATTAGTTAGCTTAGCTGAGGGGCATTCGGGTAGTTCCCCATATAATTACATGTGAGCTGTCGATTTCTGGTGGGATCACTATTTGCTGCATCACTCCTGTTACTCAGCTAAACCACCTTCAAAGTTGCTGAGAATACTCACATGCACACAAAGTGACATTAACCCACACCCATGGTTGAAAAATTCATTGATTAATCCATTATTCTGTAAAATAGACTCCTCTGGAAACATTACAGTCCAGAGCCCTGTTCTACAAAATGATCTCAGTGCTAAGGTGACTATAACTACTATGTTTAACATTGGCTTACATCAGTCAAAGAGCCAAAGTCACTTTGTGGTACAGGGCAAACTTGTCATGTTTTAAACAGGGCTGCAACAATGCCTCAAACTATCCATGGATTGCAGTTGATGAGACTTTGTTAGCAATTAATTGATGGTAGAAACTAAAAAACTATCAATACATCAATAGTATGTATGACTATCAATAGTTTAGTAATAGTTGATAAATGTGCAGCACACTACGGGATGTTTGGGTGCAGACTTGCAGCTTCATTGAGTTCATGTTTTAATGGTTTACTTGATCTAAGTTTCAAGTTTCTTGTCAGTTATTAAGAGAAAGAAAAACTTCAACTTGTTTTTACTTCATATTAATTATACATTCATTTGGGAAATGACTTGAAATGAGACAATTCACAGACAAAAACCCTTATTGCAATAGTTGGGTGCAAAAGACTATCACTATTGCAATAGTATGTTGCAATAGACTATCACTATCACAGTAGTTGTCTCCCCAACAATAGTCACCCCTACTTTTCACCACACAGAGAAAACATGCAAACCTTCTTAGCCTCCAACATGAGCCACCATTCATATCCTCTCTGGTAGTTCTCCTCCCAGCTGTTGTGCATGTGGGACGCCTCAGTAGCACCTTACCATGAAACACAAGTGTGCACAAATCAGCTTTCTTTCTTTTATTCTTATATCCATGATAATCCATAATAAACACAGCTGAGTCCTTTAACCTATGAAGATCTGGTTAGCATTTGTCTTCAGTAGTCATGCTCGTCAGAAGAGGCAACTTACTGAGTAGTCACACAGACTGACTTGGTCTACACCTGTGATTGCAAAGGTTACTGTTCATCATGTAAATCACTGGACTGCCTGGTCCAGACTTGATATTTTAGAGACAGCAGGCTCATCATATAGCTGGAATAAGGCTGAGTGTTTTGTGCTGTTTTAAACAATAAACAAACAAAATCTGACTGTTTCAGTTATACTTGTAAAGGATATACCCAAGGTCTTGGTTGAAAATGTAAACATGAGGGTATTCCTGACCCTGAATGTTTACATCTTCAACCAAGACTGAGGGAGAGTGTTATATCTGCTATATAAATCGAAGAAAAATATGACAAATTTATATAAAATAGGTCATATAAACCATCAATGATGGATACTTCGATGATCAAGTAATGAAGCTACATAACAGTTACCACAGCGGTAGTAAACTGTATGTTATGGCAGTAGGCCTAACTATAAATAGATACTTTTAACACCAAAATCTTCCTTGGTTCAGTAGCCATGAGGAAGAGAATCCGATTTATGATCTGACAGATGTTGCTCTAATCAGGAGAGAGAAAACATTTGCACTTTCAATATGATGTTTGATGACATTTTTCCATTGATCCAACAATTGAATGATGTTGAAAGAATTTATTTCATAAAAATCTACTTTCAGGGCTTTCAGAGTATTGTATAGAATATCACAGGGATTTTGTACATGACCCTGAAAGGAAGTTTACCTGAAAATACGAAAGCCTCCAAAACAATGCAACTATGACATCTGAGGTTTATATCATTAAGATCAAACTAACATGGACCATTTCATATTTCCCTGTGTCCCTGTGATCACTTGTCAGTATATGTAGATGCCAACTAGGCTAGGCAAGCTTGTCACTTTGTGTGACTGAACTGATCACTATGGCCCTGTGATGATTCATAATGTTTTGTTGACATCAGCATTAACCAAGTTTTACACAAGTACACTAGAATATGTTCAAAAAGAAATATTTCCTGCATTGTAAACATCCTTTATGAAACTAAATGAGGATACTGACCAAAGTTTAAAGCAATATTGAATATTGCACACATGCCAGACTTTCCTGAGCAGAAAATGCCCTTTTATATCTGAACTTTAGTGAATAACACTAAAATTTTATTCTGTCAAAAAGTATCCTTGGACCCCTATTCCTGGGCCACAAGATATATTGTGGATACATAATGTGTAAAAACTGGTGAAAATGGGCTACAATCAAGTACCTTTGACTATAATAGGATTTCAACAGGGCAAATTATCTTACATAATGACTGAAAATATTGAAATCAGCATAAAATCACAAATTTCTAAAAATAATACAGAATAACAATAATGGACACCTTTCCATAGTAAACCAAAGTAAAGTGCACACACAGCAAATACAGCATTTGCTTGTCACTCCGAAGGACCAGGTTGGATTCCCACATGGATACAATATATGAATCCCAATTCTGAATTCAACCCGTGAAGGTGCAAGCTGGAATTATCTCCATCAACCCATGCAACACATCATCAATTCCCGATTGTGCCGATTGATGCTTATGCTGCTGATCAATAGATGGTCCAACATGATATTGCTGAGTGCAGCATAAAACTAAATGCACTCACTCACTCTTTCACTCATTTCTAGTTTCACCACCAAGATATAGCTGGAATATTGCTAAACACTGCATAAAATCTCTCTCTCAACCACATCGTCTCTCTACCTGAACTCTGCGAGTCACCTCCAATTTCAACTTTCAGTATTTGCAAGGAGGCAGCAAAGTTGGGCTGAAACATTTATGGACAATAAATGTCGGCATCACAATATGGCAGCACTGCAATGATTCAGTTCAATTCATCAAAAATCAAATCTGATGCCTTAGTTTTAAGTTTTGATAACCATTATCACTATTTTTATTCGATATTTGAATACCTATTGACATCATTTCCACACAGCCGGAACATAATTTTGACCCCAACTTGACTAGTTTGGGGCTCTGAAATAAGGAGAAATGAAACATGAATGGTTGACACAGGGATAATTATAAAATGACAGTTGTTAGAAGACAATTACCAAGTTGATGATGGGTTTCACGCTAAAAAAGCCGACTCTGACGGGTAAATGAAATCTGAGCTTTTTACTTGCATGAAGAAATGAATAAAAAATTATCAAATCGAGGGTCCAGTGTCGAAAATCAAATTGAATCGAGGTCTGGGTGATCCATTACAGCAATACAGTATAATAATGATCAAGAAGACTAATCTAATTAATTGTTACAAGTATATCTGTTAGTATAAAAGTGTTCTTGTGGCAATTACTTTGGAGTGACATTTACATATCTTTGCTTTTTTCATTACTTAATATTGCACTGATCAATATTCCTGAACATATGTAAATTATGGAATCTGTGAGTGAGTGAGTGAGTGAAAGAGTGAGTGAGTGAGTGAGTGAGTGAGTGAGTGAGTGAGTGAGTGAGTGAACTCTTCAGCCGTTTCAGCAATATCACAGCAAGTAGCTTCAAAAGTTTACACAGGGGTAACAGTCACGGGTCTCCAGTGTGATAGTTCTAGAGATAGTTTGGCTATCTCATCATCACATAATAAAAGCTGGACAAAACAATCCAACAAGAGAAAGAAGACACAAAATCAACTAGGTCAACAAGCCTGAACAACCAATCCAGCTGGTTGTCTCTACCACCACTGGTAGACAGAAATGCCATCATATGGCCTCCCTAGACCAGCAGAAGTGTCAGTAAAATAAACAGATGATACTTCCACAACGTGATAACACAATGCAAAACTGCAGGCGCAGTGTTACGCCACTTTTTTATCCTTACCAAGAACAAACGGGTTGTTATCACATAGCCGGATATCTATCTGGCTTTAGATTAATAGCATTTTACTCAGGAAGTAGATTATACCACTGCTAAAGTATATATTCTGAAAAAGGTTGATGATGAGAGCTTCCATTTGAAATGCATCATTACAAAATTATAACACATCCGACAGTCATGATCTGTATCAGCTAGATGGGCGGTGGCCTTTACGACCTTTGCGGTCAAATTTGACAGAAGTAGACCACGCCGTGACGTCGGTTTTAATGCACCTTTCATGTTACAAAGGGATTAATTCAGATGATACGTCAGTTCGATTCTTTTCCAGTTTGATTAAAATATAATGTCATTTTCAAATTTTCCCAAGGTTTCGACTCCTGACCCTTGGCCCTGATTCTGAGGCCGAGTGAAACCACAGATAGGTGACAGGTCTTACCGAACCCCCGCTAAGGCCACCGATGCCATCATATCGCCTCCCTAGACCAGCAGAAGTGTCAATATAATAAACAGATGATACTTCCACAACGTAATGATAACACAGTAACGAAAACAGAAAGAGCGTCCACATCTCTATTGTTTCGTCTGCTTGGTGCCAGGTGCGCTGATAGCTCTATCTTTGCTATTACTTTCGTATATAATGGCATGAATTTGGTGTACTAGAAACATTATAATATTAAAGAGTGTCTATATCTAAAGAATATAACCATGAAATGGTACATTGTCAAATGTACTGAACAATTATCTGCTCATAAGAATACGAAACCAAACAATACATCTCTACAAAGATGGCTGACTTAGTCTAGAATCATTTCCCTGATTGAACTTGGAATCGGAATTTTTTCAAAACATGGCTTTGGTGTCGTCACTGAGACGATTCTGTATACATTCACCTGCAGAAAAATGTCTGTTGTTTAATTTCCGAGACAGAACTGTGTCAAGAAATGGATATTTGGCTCGATTTGTTGCTAAAAACACGTCATCGCTTAATACCAAACGAAATATTTCCAAACCAATGACCATTTTAATTGGTGGAAGTGCACTGTGTTTATCCCTTTCACTGTATGAGCTACTGAAGCACAGACTTACTCCCACAGTTCATGCTGCTGTGCCTGATTCCCCAAGGATGCAATATAATTTCATTGCAGACGTTGTTAAAAAAGCAGCACCAGCTGTTGTATATATTGAATTAAAGGGGAGGTAATTGACTATTTCAAATTTGCAAAGACGTCTCAGTTAATTGTAATCATTAAATGGCATTAAATCATTAAACAGCTAAGTTTGTTTTTTTCTTAACTAAGAGTATCAGAATAGTTCAGCCTCAAGTGGTTTTACCTTAAGTGATGTTCATCAACTGATTCACCAGATTACACAATTTTTTCACAATTAAATGTGTGCTCAAGCATGGTTAAAGTTTTCACACTAGAGTCTTGCTACACTGAAGACATGGGTTCGATTCTTCACAGGGGTATGATGTATGAAGCCCTTTACTGGTGTTCCTGCTGTAGTATTGCAGGAATATATATATATAGGTGGCGTAAAACCATACTCCCTAACTCCTTTGTCTTGGTGTATTAAAGAATCAGACCTAAACAAAGATCTCTTACCAGATGTTTCTGTTTCTTTAGTTTTACTCAATATTGTTAGTATTGATTTTTATGATCACAGTTTTAAGTAATATAAAGATATGCAGTTAGTCAGTGTTCAGCTGGAAAGGATGGAGTTAACAGTAACTGTTCTAAAGAATAAGGACTATTTTTGTGAATATACAACTTCTTTATTCTGTATAGAATAATGATTCACTTGCTTCACAACAACATTAGAATCTATGTCAAAATATCGTCTGCACAGAATATAGAAGTTGTATATCCATAAAAATAGTCTTTATTCTTCATCTACCCAACTTCTAGATTGCCAGTCAAAGAAGTAACTGTTCTGTTGCAGACATCCATTCCATGGTGGCTACACTACCATGTCTAATGGTTCTGGGTTCATTGTGCGTGAGAATGGACTGATTCTAACAAATGCCCATGTCGTTGGCAACAAGCAGTCTCTTCGTGTAAAGCTACATGATGGAAGGGAATTCGATGGTGTAGTACAAGCTGTTGATCCAGTCTCAGATTTAGCAACCATCAAAATTCAAGCTGTGAGTTGAAAGAATATTTATGAGTTGTGGGGACTAAAATGAATTTTCTAACAAACAACATATCAAGTGTAGTTTAAAGGTCACATGCAACAAAAAAAATCAAACATAATTAAAACACATTTATCACTCACTGATGACATGTAATATCCATTTCTGCTCTTAAAAAAGCAAATATACAAAATTATAAGCGTATAGTCGCAATTCAAAATTGCAATATTTTGTACTTGGGCTTACTTCCCCCGAAACGAAGTCCTCGGGAGACCGAACCCAGTCATAGCAGATGGATGTTCACTCAAGTGTACCGATTGGCTGTTTCATTTGCTGATATGCTGAGGGTTCATTGTGTGTACAGAAAGATGATCTGTTTGATGGGCATTTTAGAAGTATGGCAAGTCACAAGAAAGTAAGCTTCTTTATGGATAACAACTTCTTTTTGTGTACTTGATGCCTCATTTCAGTATGGATTCATATACTGTTGTCAAACAAAATCATATACACTAAAAGAAGCCGTTATCCAAGAAGAATGTATATAGAGATGTTAGGTTTGGAAAATACATGTTCTCTGAATTTGCGCTGGATCCAATCAAAAATCATCTCAGTAGAGATGGTAAACTACTGCGTGGCTGGAATCTGTCATTCGTCCAAGTACAAAGCAGGACTTGAAACTGACAAGAGTTTGCACCAGTTTCCATCAGATCCAGTCATCTGAAAAAAAAATGAATGTAGTTTGCTTGCAACCCACAGACATAAAAACATGTCATGTGTATCACACGTGCCTAATTACATAATGTGGCAGACACGGGACTCGGGTGCACGAGTCATAAATCAATTTATTTTCTTTATGTCATATAGTCTGATAGGTGTTAAGTTCAAATTGCATGTGATCAATGACTGAAGCTGTGTACTGCATGTTGTCTTTAGCAGACAGGTAAGCAGACATAGGTGTGAATAAACCAGACACTGAGCTTTCTCTGTGACAGAGACTGCTTACCACAATCAACAAGTTTTTTTACATAACAAGTAG
Source organism: Haliotis asinina (assembly GCF_037392515.1). Taxonomy (NCBI): domain Eukaryota; kingdom Metazoa; phylum Mollusca; class Gastropoda; order Lepetellida; family Haliotidae; genus Haliotis; species Haliotis asinina. Next base: position 27,563,020 of record NC_090294.1, on the reverse strand, counting down.
ATTATTTACTTGTTTGTGTACACAACCAAGATTAGACTACTGCTCACGACCTCAGACTCTGGGCATGCATACTGTTTCGCACTCCGCCAACCTATTCACTGTGTATGTGTTAAGGACGCAGCGCAGCACAGCTGTTGAAACCAGTTTCCCCCCAGCGCTGGGGGAAATTTAGTAAAACGTTTGAACTCCGATTTCGCGGGCTTTTTTTTCATCACGTTTTTTTTGTTCAACTTTATAGGTTGAATTGGCATTTTTTGGGATTTGTTTCGGTAAGTGCATGCCGAAAGGTACCAGAATCTGCAAAGTTGTGTTTGACGTTGCATGTGACCTTTAAATATAAACCCACAAAGATCAGGGTTTAGAATGGATCTTCACTAACCCATGCTTGTAAGAGGCGACTAACGGGAGCGGGTGGTCAGGCTCTCTGGCTTGGTTGACACGTCATCATGTCATCCCAGTATGCTCATGCTGTTGATCATTGGATTTTCTGGTCCAGATGTAATTATTTATGGACTGTTGACATATAGCTGAACTCTTGCTCTCTCTGACATCAAATGAACATTAATGTTTTTGACTTTACAGGCTGCAAGAGTTGTCTCCCTTAGACCATACTTTGTGAAAATAGCTCTGCCAGTATGTTCAGAGTAAACTCTCCTGTCAATGAGATGGCTCTAGCTTTGCTAATATCACTTCATTAATATCATGGAGGCAGTCAGTGACTTAGACTTACTGACTATCCAGTGATGTTTATGTCCCAGTATAGATTGTGTTCAAGGTTGTGTTGAGGTGAAAGCATTAGTAATTCCATGCAAGTATTGTCCATTGTTCAAACTTGAAATGTCCGTGAAACACAATCTTTGATGTGTTTATTTAACTGTTTACAACTTATACATAACAAGAAAACGATTGTTAGTGTTTTAACAATTCGTAATCATTTATTTACCAGTAGCTAATTTTAACTCTAATTCAGAAAGACCTCCCCACTCTGCAGCTGGGGAAGTCCTCATCCCTTGAGCCTGGGGAATGGGTGATAGCAATGGGGAGTCCACTAGCCCTGAGCAACACCGTCACCGCCGGCATTGTTAGCACCGTCCATCGAGGAAGCAAGGAACTTGGGATACACAACAAAGACATGGAGTACATACAGACTGATGCAGTCATCAATGTATGCATACAGTATCTGTTCTGAAGACAAACAAAATCTATTATGATATCAAGAAAGACAAGACAATTATTAATTTCCAGCTATCTGAATGATTGGAACAGTATTACAAAATTTGATATTTAATGTATTGAGTGAGTTTTATCTGAATGATTGGAACAGAATTACAAAATTTGATATTTGATGAAGTGAGTGAGTGAATTTAGTTTTACGTTGCTTTTAGCATTATTCCAGCAGTATTACAGTTATACTCAAGCGACATTGGTCAAGGAGAGTCCTTGGATTGGGCCATGTTTGGCAGCCTGACTTCTTGTAGTTTCTTGGACTTCAGTCCTGCTTAACAATGAAGTACATGTGACACATGTGTTGTCACCGCAGTCATCACAGACAGTGTGAGATCACTGGCATAATGATGTCAGCATTTTTTGGCATAGTTTGTTCTTAGCGCCCCTGAAAAATATCCAGAATCATTGTCTGAATTCTGCAATGTCTATATCTTTGTCTTTTCAGTTTGGCAACTCAGGAGGGCCACTAGTCAACCTGGTGAGTGTAGCAAGCTGAATGTTAGAAGTTGTTCACTGGTCACAAGGAGGACATAGGTTTATGTATTCTCAATGTTTGTTTACGCCCAATGAGCCTATAAGGCAAGGTAAATACAAACGAATATCAAGGGTACATCAACCCATTGGCCCCTTAGGACCAGTGAAGAACATATTTATCTTACTGGTCATCTCAATGTTAATTTAGAACTGTTTGAAGCATGGGTATTGGATCATATTGAGGAGTACTGGAGTTTGGCCACAGCACAATCACTACTAAGACAAAGCACCAAACAAACTCCCACAGTTCAGATTTCCAGCCATTAACACAGGAAATGTAACTATCTTGTAAGCGGAGTCCATTGACTGGCACTGCCAATCAGAAAACAACACGTATGTGTGAGGTGAATTGATTACTTCTGTTTGTCAAATGCATAAGTTTTCCAGCCAAACACCTTTTAGTCATGAAATCACAACATTGAAAGTGTTTGTGAAGAAATTAATGGTTGAAAAGAAAACTGTGACATTAGGGAAATGTTAGTGGCAGGTAACATTTATTATGGCATGAAATGTTTCTGGAAAACAGCATGGATAACTGAGGATCTGAAATAGCCAGTAATAAAATTGTTGCCATAGGGTTGATTTTCTAATATAGTTGATTCCTTACTGTCGAGACATTTCTCCGTTTATACAGTTACGTGACTGGAATGGCTGATATATGAGTCATTCACATATTTAAATAATAAAGGTTGTTTGATGCATCAGAAATAATTTGTATTCATGCATAATGATGACTGGAAAGGAAAGGTCTGTCCTCACAAGGAAATATTTGCATGAATAAAGAGATATTTCTGAAGAGGACACGGTAGAATGAAAATATGACGATGAAACTGAAATTCAAATTCTCTTTATGTTGTAGGATTTTCAAATTTGAAAAAATCCTTAAATCTGTTACAGAGTCAAATCTGACTTTGAGAGATCAGCACTTGTTGACAGCATCTACGCTGAAGTGTCACTCCTATTTGTAAATAAATAAGTTGTACATCCATATATCTTATCCTTACTGAAGTCATATCTGAAATATGGAGATGTGGTAGCCTCGTGGTTACAGTGTTTGCTCATAATGCTGGAGACCCAGGTTTGAATCCCAAATGGACATTTATTACACATGATCTCTATCTCTCTCTCTTTCTCTCTCTCTCTTTTAAACATTCCTCATTTGCAAGTTGTACTGTAGTATTATAATTCATCGAGAATAAGCTGTTTTTAATTGGCAGAAAGCATTGCCAGTTGCACGTGCAGTTAAAATGATTAGAATTATGATTAGATGGTTATATTATGACCTTTTGATTTAACTTATCAAAATGGTATTTAAGAGTTGGTATGATGAACAAGTGATCTCTTCTTGATGACAGTGTCAGTAACTTCACCAGATCTTTAGCTTGAACCTGATAATTCTCAACCTGAAGATCTGGGAACAACTCCATCAGAGCAGTGTATGAAATAAGGGTGTTAACATCCACACCAAAGTGTTCATCTTGTTTGCAACAAGTTATTTGTCCATTAAATGTTTCCTCTGTGTTCTGTTTTGTATTTTTTGTGTGCCTGATTCTGCAACCATTTGACATGTTGTCAGGATGGAGAGGCTATTGGCATCAACACGATGAAAGTGACCACGGGAATCTCGTTTGCCATACCCTCTGACTATGCATGTGAATTTTTATTGAAAGCGGATGAATTTTTAAAGAGAGGTAAGCAGGAAAGTCAGATTTTTTTCTCTACTGTAAAATACCCTTCAGTATGTGATCACATCAGATGACATGAAATGGTATCCGTTTGATATGACTGTCTTTGATCTTGTTTTTTTTCCATTGTCTTGCAACATATTAGTATGGAGAGATATTTTTATTATTTTTTTGTACAAACTCAATGTTCTGACTGATTACTATTTAAGAAGTTGATCTGTAATATTATATGGAAAATAATTTGTGGATGACAGCATCTTTATCATATTATCAATATGATGTAACTGAAGAGTCTCATCACAATATGGTAATTGTTATCCATAAAGCATGATGATACCTTTCTTGAAACTCAAGGTTAGGGACATGACTTAGGATGACAATTTGATATATACTGTCTTAGGATGACAATTTGATATATACTGAACATCAAAAGAAATGTAAGTTTTGAAAAAACTAAATGTCCTAAAAGTAAGCTTTCATATTTGTTTTCTATTTAAAAACTTGACAAAAAACAGTTACTTTTGCTGTTCAATATATATATCATAGAGATCTATAATCATTAAATGAATGTCAGTGGATTATCGATTATGGATTACTTTGAACAAAAATGCCCTAAACATGTTTCACATTCACTGGTGAATGGAGACATGCTTAATCATAGGTCACAAAGAAAATGATGTCCTGAACATAAATTCGAAATAGCCAATGACTAAACATTTTGTGTATTTTGTGTGTACCTAAGTTAAAACATTCCATCGCAAAACTTTGTTGTATGATTGTTTCTTTGAAAGGCATTTTAGATGTTGTAAAGGTGAAGGAAAACCATGTTCTGTGGACAGTCAACTTCTTTATTGGAATGAGTGCAACATTTTGGTGTAGGTACTAACTCTGTCATCAAGCAAAGTCATCTTTTGATCTTGCTTGATAATGGTTTTGGTACCTACATCGAAATGTCACACTGAGTGCAGTAAAGAAGTTGACTATCCATAGAACATGGTTTTCCTATGGTATTATTGATGATGTTATTTTTTCATATCGATAATCATTAATAATTTTTACTATTAACAATATTTTTGATAATCAATCTTTTCAACCAGCCCTTCCTGGATATTTCCAGTGCATATGTTCCGAAAAATCTCAACTGTACTTTGGATGCATCTATGTCTAGGCCTATGATCTTATTAACTCCCTTGGTTGACATTTTATCCAGTGTTGTGTCTACACTAAGTTGACCATATCAAACTCACTTTCACTTTTTAAATTATCTAACCAAGGAAATCTTTTGCAACACAAATGATGCAGAGGTACTCTGAAAGAGGTAGAAAGAGTTCTTGCATATATGTTTTTAAAGTTTCAGGCTTGACAATTGTCTGTATGATTTCACCAAAAATGTGAGATGCACTGATGACAAACCTTCGCAGCTACAACCACCACCTTTGTTGACACTAGCAAGGTCAAATTGATTGAAAAAAAGAGGTGAATTTCCACCAACAATTTTATCATTGAGTCTGTGCGGTTTGAACATGTGGAGCTAAAAAATCCACTTAAGTTCCGTGGAGCAGCGGAGTTTGGTGGTGGTCTCCCATTTAGGATTTGCCTTGAGCTGAGTGATGATGGTGTATTTGAGATCACTCTTTTTGTGATTGGGGAGATTGAAATGGTGAGCGACAGACTTGTCTTTGTTGTGTGTAATGTCTGCAAAATGCTCAGAAAGTCTTATTCTGAAGGTCCTTTTGGTTTCACCTACGTATTGTTTCTTGCATGAGTTGCAATTGAGGAGGTATCCGACATTGTGACTTTGGCAGTGGTGTTCACGGGTAGAGTATTTGCAGCCTGTGTGGGTACTGTAAAAGTACTGAGAGGAGTGAATGTTGCTACAAACTGCAGGAGTGGGTGTTGCATGGATCGTCGATAAACTGGACTGATCTGCCTGCGATTTGGAGAGGCGGGCATGGGTAGTTGATAGCAGTTCTGACAAGGACGTCTTTCAGAGTTTTGTTACGGCAGAAAGCCGTAATGGTAGGTGAAGGAAAAATGTGGTTGCAGATGTTTGAGCTGCTGAGTAGATGCCAGCGTTTCTGAATAAGTACCTGTTTCTTATCCGAGACCTGTACTTTAGTCCCAGTCTGGAGACGTTCTCTCCTGGATTTAGAATCCGACTGTAGTTTGTTTTGCTGTATGATACATTGGGATACCCTCATTTGAGGTAGTATCTAACAAGATTGAGGCTGTGTTTCTTGTATTCCGTGTCATAGGAACAGATTCTTCTGAGGCAGAGGAATTAGCTGTAAGGGCCTTTCGTTTTGACATGTCGTAGTTGGCATGAGGTATACAGCAAATAGGAGTGTGCATCTGTGGGTTTGCAATAGAGCTAGAAGTCCAGGGTTGGGAGTTTGTTTTCGTTGGAAACCCAGGTGTCTAGAAATGCTACCTTCTGTTGGGAAAATTCCGCAGTAAACTTGATGGTAGGGTGTGCAGAGTTGAGATAGTTGAGGAATATGAGTCTGTCTGTGCCATGTGTCCAGGTTAGGAAAATATCGTCAATAAATCTGACAAATAGATCTGGTTTATCCGGGTAGTTGGCTAGGAGGGATTGTTCTAGTTCATCCATAAAAATGTTTGCGTAGGATGGGGCTAATTTAGTCCCCATGGCGGTGCCGCCTACTTGTAAGTAGTGGGTGCCATTGAACACGAAGTTGTTCCGAGTTAGGACAAATTTAAGGAGATTAAGGAGACTAGTGTGTTCGTCAATGAAGTTGTTTATGTTTGTACGTGGCTGTGTTGTTGCCACTGATGATGGGGCGCCCTGGTACTTTGCCTGGCGTGAGGCATTTGTGTATCTTTGGGAGCAAATAAAATCTGCCTGCGGAACAACATTCTTCATCTGATGAGTCCAGTAGAGGATGAAACTAGTCATCCGTGCTAGCATCACATCCCCCCTCATCTATACCGGTCTCTAATCTCTTCCCCACTAGCAAGGTCAGTTGTAACAGCGGTCTGCCTGATTGGCTACTACAAGAATGCAAAGTCAGCAAAGGGAGATGATGAATTCATCAGGCCAAGCCATGGATGCATCCAGGGTACAGTGGCGATTTATCCTGGAAATATCAAGGATGCAGCCATCCCTACAGAACACATACCAATGACATACCAATATGGGAACCGTAAGGTTGATAATACATTGAAGCATGTGATGCCTTTGTCTTTTCTTGCAGCCCAAAGCAAGTCCCGCAGCTGGTTTGGTACAGGCAGTGGCGCCAAGGCACGGAGGTTCATGGGCATCACCATGTTGACACTGACGCCGAGCATCTTGCTGGAACTAAAAGAGAGATCAGCAGACTTCCCTGATGTACAGCATGGAGTCTTTGTACACAAGGTTACACTCGGATCACCGGCTTATAAGTATGTTTGTGTCATAAGCTTTTGGTGCATCATGGTAAGATGGATGCAAATGGGAATAAATATGAGGTTGCCATTTGTAGTGTTGCAATTGTGTAAGTTCTGTGTGCCTGAAAACTGAGTCTTTCCAAATGCAGCAAAAAAATTGAAGATTTAAATGCACTGTCGTTATTCCATGAAATCAAAACTGACATTCCACCGCTAGCAAATTGTGCGTGCTACTTTTTACACCACTTTTCGCAATATTCCAGTGATATCATGTAGGGCTGCATTGATTTGGTTCGATTCAGCAAAAATCAAATCTGACAATTTAGTTTCAGTTTTCGATAACCATTTCCACTATTTGGATTCAGTATTGGAGTACCTATTTGAATAATTTCCACGCAGCCCGAACATAATTTTGACTCCAGCTCGAGCAGTTTTAAGTGCTGAAATAAGGCAAAACATGATTAGTTAACACCAGGTGTATTATCTGATGAGAAGTGTTTATAGTAGACATCACCAAGTTGATAATTGATTTCACACTAAAACGAAAAACAATTCTGAAACTCTCATGGTTTTACTTGTTTTCAGAACTGAATCAAGAATGATCAAATCAAGGGTCAAATATTGAAAATTGAATCAAATTGAGCTCAAGGTGAATTGTTGGAGCAGTAATATCATGACGAGAATCTCAAGAATTGTGCTTCACACATTGTAGCTATGTGGGGAGTCAAACCTGCATCTTAAGCAAACACCTTTACCACTAGTCGAAGTAAACTTAGTCTCAGTGTTATTCATTACACTCCACCACTGAGTCTACCAAACCCTGAAGGTCGTGTCAGGTAACCTTTGAGTGACCCATGACTGTCCAGTCAATAGTGAGACGGTTAAATAGATTTAATCAATCAGACAACAGCTACTGCTTAGGGATTGGAGGGACTTACAAAATATTCAGGTCACTAACACAGATCTCTCCACAAAAAAAAATCTGCATATAACACAGTTATGTGCGTGCAGTATATACGCTTTTGGCTTTCTGTTGACATGGTTACCATGAGCTAATATTTCCGCAAGATGACATCCGTGAATATTGCCAAAAACACTATTTTCAGCAACTGTTTGCCCACCGTTGTTATGGTTGTAACGTGTGCCCTGTGCATCACCCGGAAGTGAGCGTACACTAAATAGCATTTGGAATTGTTTGGGTATGAACCTTTTCAAGACAAATAGTTCAAAAGGATTGTGCAAATGTCCACTTTCATGATGTGGTAAGCTCTGTTCTGACTGGTCAATCTCAAAGGTTACCTGACGCGACTGCCCATAAGGTTTTGGTAGACTCAGTAGTGGAGTGTAACGAAAAGTACAGAGGCTAAGTTTACCTTAGACTGCCTTGACCAATAGAGTTCCCCACCACCCCATGAATTGTAATGTAATATGATACACTGTATACTGAAGGATGGAGATGATGGACTTGTGTTTGTTACAGTGGTGGCATCCACCCCGGGGATGTTATTATACAGATCAATGGACAGGACGTTCTGTCGTCCTCTGACGTCTACCATGCTGTGGATAACAACCACACCTTGCGGGTGTGCGTTATGCGGGGAGCCAGGAAAATACTGTTGGTGGTTCATACAGAAGAGGTGGATTGATGAAGAATCAGCCATAGATGTAAACAACAACTAGTCAACAACATCAACAACAGATTCATTAATGTGCCTAATTTAAGAAATGTGAATGAACATGCATTATTTAACTTGTTGAAACCTTGCTTTCATGAGTATGAGCTTATTTCAATCAAGACTGATTTGTAACATTCTGTCAGTAACTTTCAGTTCTTTACACCCAAAAGTTTTCTTTAAGATCAGACCAAATGATGAATACCTATAGGCCAGACCAATTTCATTACTTTTTCTACAGGTCAGCCAGTCATATTTTCTCAAAAAATAAGAAAAACAAGTAACCCGCTCAAAAAATAAAATCCTAATGTGTTTATAGGCCAAAAATATGAAACAAGAATTTCTTTTTTGAATGGTGTTTTGGCACATATACACTTCATAAACTGCCAAAATTCAAATAAGTTTAGTATGTAGAAGGAGCATTACTTTGACTTTTGATTGAGATGAGGGATCTGCTTTTGAAAAAGATTGTTGTTAAGTTGATCCATGTTCTCATTCTGGATGAGAGAACATTTTGTAAGTGTCATAAGTATTCAATTATTGTGATTTCTTAAAAGTATTTATGATTAGAGACAACAAAGAAAGGACTGTTTAGAGACTTTTCCTCCTTTACTGACATCCTTTGAGGTTTTTTCACCAGTAGCATTGATTTATAGACTTGTAACGACATAGATGAAACTTAAAACACCAGTATATTTTTGTATGAACCATGTGATATTCATCTTGTGAGTGAATATATAGAATGTCATACCAGTGCATTCTGATGTTTTGTATTGAACAAGAAGATGTCATGGGAGTAGAGAAACAGCAACGTATGACGTTCTATATTTATTATATACCCTCTTATCTTGCATTAAAATGTTTTAGTGAGCTTTACAGATTAGTGAGCTTTAGAGAAAGTAGAACTGACAGGGAAATATGGAATCTGGGGTGCAATACGAAATTTGACCATTGCATCCCTGTGTTACTGTCCTACGTTTATATGGGTATGTATAAAATAAAAGAAGAAAGATGCCCTGGGACTTGGGTTGATTACCATACTTGCCTTTATAAAATACATTTATATTTGATATGATGTTTCCAGTTGTATTGACGTGACCATTACTTAATGCAAGTATGTGTGCTAGAGTTATGGACTGCATGTGTTTGTGTGTGGCTTGTGATGTTTTCTGTAACGGGTGATGGAATAAATCATTTATACTTATTGACTTTTCATGTTTTTCAAAGAGATAGGGAGGAATGCAGACTGGTAGATTCAGACTCCAGTCAACTGTTCCCAATGCCCTCTTTAACCTCAATGTTAATCTTAACCTTGTTGTGTCCATAAGCACCGTGGATTGTGTACTCCTCAGGAAGCTGAGAAAAAAAATCCACAAATAGAAAAGAAATTTGGCAGAAAGATGGATACCGCTTAAGAGATACCATACGGAAGTTAAGATTATTGAAGTTCTGATACTGTTGTTGTAATATTAAGCAACATGGTAGCATCTTCATTAAATCAGGGATGGTGGCGTAGCCTAGTGGTTAAAGCATTTACTTGTGACACTGAAGACCCTTTTTGATTCCCTACATGGATCCATTGTATGAAGCTCATTTCTGGTGTCCCCTGTAGTGATGTCAGGTGGTCAGGCTCACTGACTTGGTTGACACATGTCATCGGTTCCCAATTGCGCAGATCGATGCTCATGTTGTTGATCACTGGATTGTCTGGTCCAGACTCGATTATTTACAGACCGCCGCCATATAGCTGTAATATTGCTGAGTGCGGCGTAAAGCTAAACTCACTCACTCACTCACTGTAGTGATGTTACTGGAATTTTGTTAAAAGTGGCGTAAAACCATACTCACTCACTCATTCATGAAGCTGTAATTTCACTTACTAAGTCTGTCTCTCAGTCCCTACATCACTTCATTTTGCCCACCATCAACCATTAGTAAAGCTAAATCTCATCTCACTTGGACATCTTGTGAATGCAGTTGCTTGTCTCCATCAAAATTACATCTATTCAGAATCTGAAGTTATTGGCTAGCTCATGCACAACTGAACTTCTAACACTGAACTTTTCTGTTTACAAGTAATGGGAGAGAACAACTGACAAGATAGAAACATAAGTTGATCCATGTTTGTTTAGGGGCTCATTGTATGCTAGCTCTTTTGGGGTCATTACAGACCACTGCCATATACCTGGAATTTTTATAACTGCAGTATAAAACTAAACTCACTCATTCTTTTTGGGTCAAAACCTGAGTCTGTATTCAGTGAGATGAAAACAACAGTCTACCTTTTTAATTTCTCTGTTTGCCTGTTGTCATTCTCAGATGAAATAAGACCCATAAAGCAGTGTGCAAGGAGGTATTGCCTGAGTGCACCTTGAACAAAAAGCCAAACCTGGTAAAGGTGGTATGGGTATTGGTGTAAATAGACATACGTCAACCTGAATCTTTGTATGGATGATCTTAACAATGCTCAGTGTTTTAACAATAAAGGTCACCATGGAAACCATGCAAATATATACAGAGTGTATGTATTCATTTAATTGTTCTTTTGGGTGAAAAAGTTTAAAAATGAATGAATGAATGAATGTATACATTTAATTGTTCTTTTGGGTAATAAAGTTTAAAAATAAATTAATTAATTAATTAATTAAATACATGTATGCACACACACATACAGAGACAGAAATATGAACAGGTGAAAACTGGTGTCTTACACCTGCTGAAAGGTTTCTTGTTTATTATGCTTCAAAACCACTGTTAACTTGTTTGATTTGTTCCTGTGGCCCCACCCTGACCAAAAATTTAGGATGAATGTCTGTATATTGTGCTGTCATAACACAGCTAGACAAACAACATTCCTGTGCTGTCACATTGCTTATACAAATAGCACAGAGCACCTAATTGAAGCAAGTTATTGAAGAATTGTCAGAAACTGCTACCATGGTTCAGTGGATATGGCACCTGCCTGTAGAACTAATAGTCAGTGGTTTGATTCCCAGTTGTGTCTTAACAAAATATGGTTTGGTTTTGTTTGTTTTAACACTGCACTTAGAAATATTCCAGCTGTATGTCTGTGGTCTATCAAAAATCTTTACCAGACAATCCTTTGATTGAAAAACTGAAGGCAAGTCTTGCACATTACATGAACGTCTTTATACACATTCCCACCCATACACACTGCTAACCCTCCTCCCAACGGTACCCTCCCAACAACCTCAATACCCCACCCCATCCAACAAACATACACCCACACATATACACATATATTGTTAAGTCAGAGCAATGATCATGAGTGCAGTGTTTGAAGCCTGAATTCACCTCCCCTATTGTTGTCGTATTGCATGGTTAACAAGATTCATTCAATAGCTTCACTGTCCCACAATGCGTGAATGACAGGACAATCGGAGTTGTATAACCCTGAAGTCAGAGCTTCACTGTATTTTTACTGAAGTGAATCTAGCCAAGGATTTGATATGACAACACTTTAAAAATGTCATCCTGTCACCTCATTGGAGTGAGTGAGTGAGTGAGTGAGTGAGTGAGTGAGTGAGTGAGTGAGTGAGTGAGTTTACGTCGCTTTCACGAATATTCCAACAATATCATGGCGGAGGACACCAGAAATCGGTTTCATGCATTGTATCAATCTGGACAATTGAACCTGGTCTTCAGCATGATCATCAAATGCTTTAACCACTAGGCTACCCCACCGCCCCACTCTGTTGTAATGGTGAAAACACCACAGCAGAGACATAAACTGATGCACAGAAGAAAGTACAGAACTGATGCTTTAGCTATACATTTTCTCAGTAAATACAGATTCCAGACTTTTGTTGGATTGAGTCCCATCCAGGATTCAAGCACACAATCACAGAGTCATGCACCTAATAGCCGGCACACAAAGTCAGCCCCCTGTCCCGCTCAACTATGGCTAAAGCTGGGACTGAAGTACCTGACTCTGAGAGTAAGGGTTTGAATCCTGGATGGGGCTGATTGACACAATAAAAGTACTTGAATCTGTACTTTACTGAGAAACTGTGGTCCCAAACATACCATATCTTACATCTGACCACTTTCTAAATGGTATTGTGTATGCATAACTATATAAATATTTTTTAAAGTGTTTTGATTGTGACTTACACGTCACAGTCATGACATATATGTGATGCTGCAAATATCATTTACAGTGTTGCGAGTCAGATATCATGAAAAACCATGATATTGATGAATCACACGTGTGCGATATGCACCACATTCAATATTGGGATAATTTGTGGTACACCTTTTAAAGGGACACTTCAGTTTGGAATTGTAAAATTATATCAGCTGTTGAGGAAAAGGAGTCCCAGTGAGGTGGGAGATTCCGAACCTGAAGAAATTATAGAACTTGCTTCATTTAGGGCTTCAGCATTGCAGAGCTGACCGGGAGAAAGAGACAATATTATGCAGTTAAAGAATGAACAAACATTTGTTTTTTGTACTCTTTTAACCATTATTTATGAAAGACTTGTGGTTAGTCTTCAGTGGAACACAAAATTCATTCTTAAAAAAACTGCGGGTTAATTGATACCGAGCCATTAAAAATTGCCATAAAGTAGTCTGCTTCATTCTCTCCTTCCAACGAAACCACAGACAGGTTACATAACTCTGTCACCAGAGCACTGCAGCATATGTAAGTCCTGCAGCAGCAAAACCTGCTTTAATCACGAAAGTCTTTTACAAATCACACAAGGTATTATTTTTCTGGATTAATTTGAATTAAAAAAAAAAGGAAATTTCTTGGTGAAAGAAAAGTGGGGTCATACACCTGTGCCCCAGCTTTTCCCTAATCTGATGACATTTTCTATGCCCAGCTTACTGTGGTAACTTCTTGATTTGGTTGTAAAAGAAAAGTCAGTATTAGTCAACATGTCATGTTTGTGAGTTTGTATGGACTTTCAGATCTGTCATAGTGCCATAGGACTATGTGATATTTTACCCACACCCACACCCACACCCACACCCACACCCACACCCACACCCACACCCACACCCACACACCCACACACCCACACACCCACACACCCACACCCCACTCCATTTTATGCAGTATATGTTCATAACTCTCTCAGGTATAATAGATAAGCATGCCCTGAATATAATTCAAATTGATAACTTTGCCTCAAATAGAAACCAGATATACAGTATTATTTTTTATATTCCATTAGGGACCAATCACAACCTATACTTTATTGGGGAATGATGATTTTTTTATAGAAGCATTTGTACAAAGTGAATGCCTCCCCTAAATGTTTTGTACAAAGTATCTTCCTTCCCCCATCCCCCCCCCCCCCCCCCTGCATAACTTTTCAATGTTTTCATCATGTACAAAATTGCTGACCCCTCAAGATCCTCCCTAGAACAAAACACATGGGCCAGAACAAAATTAGTGACCTCCTTCCCCACCCACCCCAAACAAAGGAAAAATAAAATAAAATAAAATAAAATAAAATAAAATAAAATAAAATAAAATAAAATAAAATAAAATAAAATAAAATAAAATAAAATAAAATCAAATCATCGCTCCTCTAGCCATAAATTAGTAACGGTGGTCCATACTATCAGTCACTCTCAGTGTCATATGTAATGCAAAACACTGTATTTTATTGAATCATGACATCCTGAAATCCCACTGAGATGTCTGGCTAATACGTAATAAACATATTATCATTTTTTTGCCAGATACCCTGTCATTTACATATTACACTAAGTTTTGATGTAGTATAAATGCCCATTTCCAATAAATGAAACATAATTTTTAATTTTAACATGTATGTCTAAAAAGCCATTTGAATTTTATAACTTTGTATCAGTGACAAAATATGTGCACTATTTCAGTAATCTATTGCGTTGGGATGATTTAAAGGCCTATATAGACCAAGTCTCAGAGGTAATTAATACATGCATACTTTGTTTGATCTGATAGTATTGGTACAGTGATTCCTGTCAGATATTATATTTAATAATTTTGTTCATAATATCAACAAAGAATGTACAGATATTGAATAGTTCTTTACGTCTATCAACATGAAAGCACAGTACAAGGCATTTACCTATTTATGTTTTAGTGTATAAGTACTTATCTTATACAAGTAATGAATAAGCAAGTCTTATTTAATTTGCATAAAATACGACTGCAGAACTGTTTACTACATCATAAGAAAAGAATAAATAGATTGTGAGATTCCCCAAATAAATAAGCCAATACATTGCACAGTTGCTGTTTCTGGGCAATTGTATGTAAAATAAACAGTCAGTGACGTAAATGGATAGGAGGAGGATTTTCAGAGATGTGCATTGATAGAAAATGTGGGATAAATTGAAGAAACAACATTTATTGGAGCTTTTGGGTGCCTGGTATTGGGTATTATGTAAAAATGAAGAAAACACGAGTGCAATATGCGTTCATTTAAAGCCAGTATAATTTCATATTGGGTTGAAAGGAGAAATTTCTAGCTGCTATGCAAACATCACGCGCCATTTTCACCGCTTTCGGGCGACTCGGGGGTATCCGTAACATTGTCAGCCAATCAACAATCGCGTACTTTCCCGCCGTAACTGGCCGAAGAGTGTTGGAAGAGTGTTGGATCGTGCTTTGAAAATCAAACTATGCAGCTAGTAATGATTTGGTAATGGAACGAAATGTCTGTTATGCATGTATTTACATCCATAGTCTTATACTTAGCTAGTATGATGTATTGTTAATGTCGATTTGTGCACGGCGCTATTGTTTGGTGTGTGGTGACCTAACCTTGCCGCGTGTTGTCGACACAAAATGGCTTCCTCGTAAAGAAACACATTCCGTAAGGGGGTCATCGGGAGAGATCAGAGGCGTTTTTGGCTCGATGCTTATGTCATGATGGTTAAATTGTGCATTTTTTGTTTATCGAGTGTTTAACATTTATAACGACCGTTATGTACACGTTGCTGATTACATTTTTTGAATGTTTTGTGACTAAATTTTCTTCCCAATCCATGAAATTTACAAACGCTGGCGTGAAATTAGCATGCAAGTGACAATGTTCTGAAAGAGGACTCCTCATTTTCTCGCCCGGTTGGGACACTTAAAGTACTTATCTAATTTGGGTGTCATATAACCTTTCTAACAGCTCTCTGGTGGAAAATAAGACGCTTTTTCAAAACTATCATTTCCAGTTTGATCACACTTTGCAGGATTAAAGATGCACCGAAGGCAGGATTTATTTCAGAGGATTAGTAACACTGGGAATGTTTTCATAGCTTGTTGGTGTGTACACTGAATATAGACATTTTCAGAAGGCAGTAATGAAACTGTTTAGTGAAGCTTTCCTGTCTGTTTCAATTGATCATTAGCAAATAGTCATTGTGCTGAAGTTTCTCTAATATGATATTCAAGAAAATTTTTGTTTTGTCCTATCTGTCAGAAAACAAAGTTATGAATGCTGGTTTCTGTTCATGACATGGAAATTAGATTTGCTACTTTGTCCAGTTTGTCTATCAGTGTTGTCAAAATGTTGTGCTCCTTACTGATTGTAATGTAAACAAACACATACATGAAATCAGGAAAAATGTGATATCATGATAATTATTGATGAATTTGTGATCCTTTGTAATTTACATGTTTTGTGTGTTCATTTTGAATTGTTTTCCCATTTTTTTGAGAGAGATTACAGGATGCACCAATGCTAATAAGATATATTTCCTGGAAATAAGCACCTCACATGTGCCCTGTGATGAATTTTGTTCCTTACAATTAAGCTGCCCTATAAATCACCTACCCACAATTGAATCAGTAAGATCTTTTCATTCATAAGTTCACTCCTTTTAGGTGATAAAGGTTCCAAAGGTACGGACATTTTGGTGATTTGTTTGTCTTGGTTTTCTTATGCCAAATTCTTTCTTTACAATGAATGCTTTTATCCATTAGTGGTGATCCAATTAATTAAAAAAGTCGAAGATTGGTTGCTGTCATAGTGTATTTAGGTGTATGTTGTATCTGTAGCTCAACTGTTAGTATTAACCATTATTGAGAATGTCCATGTCTGTTTTTCCAATATTGTTTATCAATGCCAACATGCATACCCGATCCTTCATAAATATTCCAATTACTTACAAATGGCATAGCATGACTGACCAAGACAGATTGCTAGATTTGAAAATCAAAAAATTATCCTTCGAGCAAAAAGCAATTGAGAAATACACTTCCAGTCCCTGAATGAGCAGGTCAACAAAAGGAGTCAAATATGTGTATTGTACATACTGTAATGCAGACATTGATATTGTGCAGTCAGGAAACGTGCTTGCAGGAGCCAGATTTTACACTTTTACACCTCAAAATACACTTTTTTGCCTCCATGAATACACTTTGAAGACAAGTTGGGTAGGCAGGTCTGACGTTTTCTCATTGTCTCATAATGGAACAGCTGATTTTGGAAATTTTGTTTTTGTCTTCGAAACACTTGCCGATGGAACATATCTTCATTGTTGTCAGGGCATGACCCTGTGTTGTTTCTCTGAAAACTCACTTCACTTATTGACTGATAAGTCTTGGCTAAATATTTCATGGATTCCAGGAAGTTTATGTTCATGGTATATCAATCCTCACTTGAAGGTAGTAAGTTGTGTCATGTTATACTTAAATGCGATAACAATCTGGATAGGAAACTCTGAAAAAATGACTCCAACCAATATTTTGTGATGATTGATTGTTGGTAATGAAGCAGTCATCAGTTTTTAAATTTCAACCTATTCCCAACACTACTTGCCACCTAAAACAATTGCCAATTTGAAAATCTAACTAGGAGAATGAATTTTTTAATATTAATGGAATGTCTTGTTTGTTGTTAAGCAACACTGAGCAGTACTCCACCTTCTCTGATCTTAACCCATGTTCTTATTCTTTGACAAATATGCACATCTAAGCAACATATTCATTTTGCATTGTGTATATTTAAGAATGAACTTTCAGTCTATGGATACTTGTCAAAATGCAGAGATACTAGTTGAAGAATTAACTTAAAATAATCTAATTCATACTAAGAAATATTCATTTTGGGAGGACTAGAAGAAACCTTCTTTCACAAATCTTCAGAGATTGTAGCTAGTTCTGCTTGAACAAAAGAAACAATACCTACTTGGTAACTTGGAAGCAAATCTTTGGCTCAAGGCCTGCTTCAAATGAGATGCACTTAAATGTCTCCAAAAAATAAACCGTAAATTAGCTAGGTTTGGACAGTATCACATATTTCACAGTTTGCTAGGTAAAAGGGGGATGTGAAAATATTCTGTTTCTAAAATGTCTTAAATTTGAGAGAGTGTTTTTTGGTCCCATCCAGATTGACTAACTAATTGTGTCTTGGCAGAGGTACTTCATTGCTTTGCTTTTGTGGATGTATATGATAAAATTGTGAAGCAGGTTTCAGTTACATTGCCAAAATGTTCTTCAGGCCTTTTCCTTTGACAAGAAGATTGTATCAAGATACTAGACAGTGGGCAAAGTTGACATCTGTGACATAGAAGTTTATTGCATGATGTCATTTATGCTGAAGTTGCTGTTTTCACGATTGAAATTAAATATTGTGGTATTCTTTTTTGTGAAGTCAAGACTAAAGCAATAGTAGAACTGCCTTTGAGATTAGAGAGACAAAAATTATAATGCCATTGTCCCTTCCATTTGCAGTGTTGTTGAAATGTTGATTCTATGTGACATGTATTTTATTCTGAACATTACTTTCAGATGCACTGGTGACGTTGGAAGTCTGTATCGCCTATCACCATGTCAGTTGAGGCAAAGGCGCCGTCTGTAAATGGCATCGCTCCTCAATCTGGAGCTGGTGCTGGTTTTCATCATCATCTCCCTCAGATCCCAACTGTCAACAAGAATCCCAAAATAGCCCAAAGCAAGGCCAGCGTCAAGAACCCAGTGAATTCTCCTGAAAAGGAAGATACCCAGACTGTCAATATTGTCCAAGTGTCTGAAGAGGCAAAAGAAGACAAATTGGAATCTGCAGCTAACCCTCAAGACAAGCCAGCCGATATTCCGGCGGAAGCAGCTGAAAAACCTGAAGAAAAGCCAAAAGAAGTAATTCGACAGCCTCCAAAGAAGTCACGTCAGTCTTACGAGCTTGCTGCCCAGGAAACAGCAGTTGTGAGTCGTGAGAAGCGACAAATCAAGAAGAAAGTCCCTAAAGATGAGCTGTTTGCCAGCGAAAAACCTCCAAAACCTCCAAAACCTGAGACTGTAGTCTCACCTAAACCACCGGCACCAGCAGAAGATGCGTCAGGATGTCCTTCAAAGTATCTTGTTGGTGACCTGTTGTGGGCCAAGGTCAGTGGTCACCCCTTCTGGCCTTGTATGGTCTCGTATGATCCCTTCATCAGCATCTTTACAAGAGTCCGAGGTAAGTGTTTATGTTACTTCTTCAGTGTTTTTTTCTGATTTGAAATCTTGTTTATGTCTCATGTAATTAATTTTAGGTACATTCTGCAAGCCAGTTTTCTTTTGGCACAACCTTCAAATTGGGTGGTCAGGGATTTTATGTTGTAAATTTCCCCCCAAAATATTTGTTGTTTACTATAAATCTAAGTCATGGGATAACATTCAGTCACAATTTGTAATTTTTGCCGTCATTTGATTACCACTTATAGAGAATCTGGTTTGGTTAAAGCTGGTCTTGATAAATCTGTTGCGTGTATAAAATCCAGAATTTGGACTTTTCCTGAAGTCACACATGCATTTGCTTACTTGAAATCAACTACAGGTCACATTTTGAGTGGGTCTTGCAGTTAGTACTGGAAGAGGATGTATGAGAGTTTAATTCATCTTGCCTCTGTACCTACAGGCATGGACAAGGAGACCACGGATGTCAGGTCTCATGCAGTTAAGAGGATTTGTGACAAATCATTACATTTAGATGTTGTTTGATTAACGTTTGTGAGTAGTTCCTTTGTATACTCATGAAATTCTCCGTTTTCTTGCAGTTACTGTGAAACAGAAAGCATTGCGATCATATCATGTGCAATTTTTTGGTGATGAAGCAGAGAGAGGCTGGATCAATGAATCATCTGCCATTCCCTTTGAAGGGAAAGAACGTTTCTTCAAACGTGCAGAAAATTTAATTGAAAATGCTCCCAAAACCATGAAAGGCAAGTTCATGCAGATGTACAAAGTAAATACTTCACGTCGCCCTGCATGGGAAGTGGGTGTGGCTGCTGCAGAAGAGGCATACAATTTGGATAGAAATGAACGCAAGCAGCAGTTTACTTTTGTGTATGAAATCCCAGCCGGCAAGGGACCCAAAACTCCCAAAACATCTAAAACGTCTAAAACACCTGACTCGAAGAAAGACGAGAAAGCTGGGAAACAGAAGCGAGGACGGAAGCGAAAACAGCCTGAAGAAGAAGAAGAAAACCCAGAACAAGCTAGTCCCACTTCAAAGAAGCGAAAAGTTTCCGATGTGGAAACCACCAAGATCCCAACAGTACCACACAAGGTGACCAAGTACGAGGGTTCATTTGAAAGCTTCTGCCACAAGCACCGGGATGGCGTGCTGGACGATCATCCTGACTATGATGATGAGCAGGTGGTGGAGTACCTCCATCAGCAGTGGAATATGATGACAAAGGAGCAGAAGGCAAGATACACATCTAAATACACAGGGGCCGACACAGAAGAAAAACCCACACCAGGTTCGTGGAAATACGCATGGCTAGGGCTGAAACATAACATTGAAGTTGCTGAAATACTGTGTGCACAATGTGATGTAATTTTATTAATTAATCATGCGAAATAGAAACCCAACAATATTTGTCCCAAATATTTTCAAGGTATATCCTCATGGTACGTTGAGGCAACCACTGTGGATGATGTTCAGAATGGTTAACATGTCATTCAATAATAACATGCAGACTGGTGGATGGCCAGATAGTTTGTAAGGTGTTTATAGTGATACATAGTGATACATTGTAAAGTGTCCAGTAGAGCAATATTGCTGTTCTTCACTGAATCCTTTCCAACTTGTTCATTCTTCATAATTCCTTACTTTCTCTGAGTAGTGCACACTGTTTTTATCAAGTTTATAGCTGTTTGGAGAGGTTTGGAAGAATAAATGCCATCAAGACATTTGTTTTCACAAACACGATGTCATTACTATGATCTTGCAATGCCATGGCCAAAAATGTGGTTTCTAATCTTGTAATTTCTAGGATTATGAAAAGTGTTCATGGTTTATCATGACCAAGTTTGCATTCTGTTTGATCTATATTGAAAAATTAGTTAAGCTCTCAACATGGGTTCAACTGTATGCCATGTCATGGTAAAGTACATATCGTGGTACACAACTCTTGACTCAGTACAATTCGGTTCAGTTTATTTACAATAAAATTTTGTTGGAAAACGTTTTTGTGGAAAATCACTTGGTTTGGTTAAAGTTTCGAGATGAAAGTTTCTTTTAATAAAAAGTACCTTTACAAGATCTCATTCATCCAGGTGAATTAGCTTATGTTGTTGACAATAGAGCCACAGAAATGTCAAAAATAGTAGCTACATGAATAGCCCCTGAAGAATGAAATGGGATGAAATACATGTAATATTTTAAATTACATTCTGAGCAAAATGATATTTTGGTATGAACACCAAACATAAGATTATATTGAGTGTCAACTTTGCTGTAACAAATTTCCAAACAAATGCCACAGTATACCGTGTCAGCCCAATCTTTGACAAGTGTGAAATGATTAGCAGGTCACATCGATCAACTCCCTTGTTCACAGCAGCCAGTCAGTTTTCCACTATTTGTAAAAAATTTGAATTGACAGAGAATGACTCTGTAAAAGTATTTGTGTAAGTTAAGTCTTGAAGGTGCAAGTTAAGCCTGGAAGGTGACTGATTAAATGTTGTAGTATGCACATGTATAACATATCCCACAGTGGGGAAGTGCAAGCTTACAGGTATTTTATGATTATTGTGTGCACAACTCTTTGCAATTTTGCCTGAAATGAGAGACAATGCACACCTCATTTTAACCTACATATATGAAAGTGCCAATCAAAATAGGAAATATAATTTCAATTATGGCCAGTGGTATTTTCTTTCAGTTCTAAATTTATATTAAAAAATTTCTCCTATTTGTCCTTTAAGGACTGAATATGCATTATGGATTGTGAGACAGTCACTGTCATAACGCAAGAGGTTTATTTTTCTAAAAATTGACAGAGGTTTTCTGATATCTGGGTCCAGTTTCCGGATATCTTGGTTCCGGGGTATCCAAGGTCTCATTGTATGTGAAAAGGGAACAGTGTTTTAGTTAATGTTTTTACTGCACATTATACATGAAATACCTTTTTTTTTTCAAAAATGGCTCTGTTTTTTTGTTGTGTGTGGTGGGTGGGTGTGGATCTCTGGTAAGAATAATCCTGGTATATATGTTAACCTGAACAGTGCAGTCACGTCTGCAATATTGCTTAGCATTATGCAACCAACAAATCGATAAAATACACTTAATTGAATAACAATTATTGGAGTCTTTCATATTTGGAGGACTTTATTTTGTGAATATTTTCCAAACGTGACATTTTGCTTAACTATTTCCCTCTGTTCCTTTTAGGCAACAGCGCGAAGAGATCTCCACGAGTAAGTAGACCCTCGGTCAAGAAGCTAGAAGCGGAAGAGGGCAATAAACTCTTTTGTGAGATAGTGGCTAAGAAACAGAAAAAGAGTGTAAGTGCAGGTCCACAAGTGTATTTCAGGGGATAAGATTGGTTGCTTTGAAGGTAGGCGCAAATGTCGGCTGATAAGACACTTCATTAGACATTAAGGAGTATCCATGTTTGAACAGAAATATGCTTCCTCCTCCTCATCATCGTCTTTATTTCCTCCTCAGTAGAAGGTGAATAATGGAGGCTAACCTGCTTCATTTGGCAATATTTTGATATAGTCATTTGCAGAACTTAATCCAGAATTGTTTGTTGATTTGATTAATCTTTAAAGTAGATTATTTGGAAAATATTTTAACAAGTCAAGTTTGATCATAACTAAACGCATTTGTCTCAGATAACTAGTGGCAGTTTGGTTAGAACATAAAGATATGTATATACTAGTGTAATAATTAATAATGTAATGCAATGTATAATAACATGTTCAAGTTACATTATGGATAAAAATCCAGTGATTGTTATGGATAATATATTGAATGAAGCCAGTGTTTTATGATGTACTAAGTTGAAAACATTCCATTTGCTTTTTAGAAATACAGTCATAATGTAAAGGTTAAGTTGAGAATAATTACTGAACTGAGGAGAAAATCAGTTTTAGAATTGGTTGGTTTGAAAATAATCTGAGACATATATTAGAATTTATTGCTCTTGTGTTGTGATGATCTTAAAGCTTAATGAGGCAAATAATTATAATAATAAACAGAAACTTGTCCCAAAGTCATTTTACATCTATTAGTGGAATGACTAAATAGTTTGTCACCAGATTGCTTGTAAATGTTGTAATCTCAAAGGTTGAGTGAAAAACATTTGAAGAATTGCTTGCATAGTGCGAATAAACCGAACTGGTTACATGTCGGGATTGTCCATGGCATATTTCAGAATGTTTTGTCACTCTATCATTATGTCATTAAAAGTCATTCCCAAATCATTAGTCCTATGTTTGGATTCCAATTCCAATTCGTTTGGATTGTTGTAAATATTGAAAAAACACTACAAGTCAAACTAACACGATAAGTCCTATATATGTGTGGGTACTTCATTAAGTTTGTTGGTATTGATGTAAATGTAGTGAAAATACTACAAACCAAGCTTCTGTTAAATTTAGTTGATGAATTCTGTAATCATGAATATATGTTTCCTAACTGGATGGCCGACATCCCAAATTAACTTCACTGATGAACACATCTAGCATCTGAATTGGCAACAAACAGCCACACTTATACCTAAGACTTCTGCCAATAAGTCTGAATTTGCCTATCGGCTTAAATTTGGTAGATTTTAGTATTAGTTTATGCATATTATTAGGCGGGCTTACCCCAAAATATACTAGACTCGACTTCGGACCATTGGCAGTAGTTAAGGCTACAGGTAATATTCAGCCTTGATTATTCAGTGTGTGAAGTCCCTGTTCTGTTGTGATGAATACCGAATACCACTTCTTGCAAAAAGCTTTTGTTGGTGACATGACCTTTTTCATCTCTTGTCAATACCTCAAAGTAATTTCAGTATGCTGGTGCTGGGTTAGCTTAGTGGTTGTCATGCAGAAGACCTGGGTTCTATTCTCCACATGGGTACAATGAGTGAAGCCCATTTCTGGTGTTCCCATGCCTTGATATTGCTGGAATATTGCTTGAAGCAATGCAAACCATGTTTACTCAGTGTTTCAATATGTATACTGCACATATCCAAACAGTGATAGTAATATACACTAGCTTATAGTAGGGAGTGCTGGGGTAGCCTATTGGCTGAAATGGCTTGCCAAGATGAAGACCTCGGTTCAAATCCCCACATGGGTACAATATGTGAAGCCCATTTCTGGTGTTCCCCATCGTGATGCTAGAAGTGACGGAGAACCAAACTTAGTAGGCTGACAGTGAGAGTACGTTAATTGTTCAAGTGTCTTGAGGACCAGGAATTGCAGGCCATTTTTACTGAGTTTTGATGTCACTGTTGACAAGGGCAAGTGGATTGAAATTATTTGTCTCTACCTCTGACACAATTATTTTAGGTGTCATTACAAGTGTAGAATTGGTATATATTAACATTTTATTTATTTTATTTTCTCATTTAAATAGGACTTCAGGCAGTCAGCTATTCTGAGTTGTATTGGAAATAGCACTCTCCAATAATAGTTGTTACTATTGATTTTTATTGCCACTTGTGTTCAGTATGAAAGAAAGTGAGAATTCCATAATTACTGTGATTTGAACTCAATTTGAAACAAAGCTATTTGGAGAATGGTGTATCTGTTGTAATAGAATAGAGATATTACATACTGGAAAACAAAGGTGCCTGTTTTGTTCTCCAATCATGATGCTATGGTGTGGTGATCACTATTTTTTCATTATGTCTGTATGAAATTTTCAATTCCTTGGTTGTAAAGCTGATCTTATCCCTCTGAATTATATGTTGTACTCGCGTTGCCTCATTCTGATCTTCTAGCCAGCTATTGCCACTTCAGCATTTCAAAATTGTTTCCATGCAGTAACTTTGATAACAGAATTGAAATCCTGCACCTCTGTTAACTTTTTCTGCATGAATGCCCTGTTTTCCTCTGATTGATTCTTACACGCTCCTTAGATCCACTCTCGGGACTTTGCAGCTGCAACCTCGTGTGTAGTTGCTTGTCCAGCAACTTGATAGGTTGTGCCATCGGGAGTGCTTGAGTCATTGGCGTGTTAGAGAAATATACCTCAGTCAGCTACCCCGAGAGTTGCATGGTCTGTGACCTTCACCCTGCTCGCAGGCATGTGTGAGGGTCATTGTCATGACCACCCCATTGCTTCTCCCCAATAGCTGGCTGGGACAGAATGAGCCATTTGCCAGATTGGTGTATATTGGCAATGTGTATTGCTATGCTTGCAGATACTAATAATTGAGGTATTGTGTAGTTGCGTTTAAAGATTATTATGAAATTTTCTATTTAAAGACCATAAGAGCAATGTCTTGATAGAATTTCGATCAAACCATAAGAGCAATATCTTGATAGAATTTGGATCAACATAATAATAATTTCTTCTCTGGAAGCTCGGAAAATAAAACTGTGTTAGTCACGTATTGTAATGATCATAAAATTCTGAGCAAAAACACATGAAAATACAAATTATATACCTCTGTCTTGCTGATTGCTTTACTGAGTATTCAAATGCTAGTTAATGGTGATTAAAGCCACTTTTTCTGGCTTTGTATTGGTACTCATGAGCACTCTTTACATGAAAATAAGCTTTTGAATGCAAGATTTTGATGGCAGCCTCGGGAGAGGAAAGGAGAAAGGAGTAGTGGCCGACCAGTGAGGGAGACAAGGCGAGTTATCAAGATGGAGCTGGATGAGGCTGAGGGCGAGATTGAACCTGAGGTTAAGGCCCTTCCTGGGTCAGAGGTCACAGATGTAGCGCTTGACGAGAGGAAGGGAGAATCTGAGGTTTGTATCAGTTTTGATATATAAGTGTTTGTTTCATGTCTTTCATAATTTAGAACATGAAATATGAAGGGTAAAACTCTCATTGTAACTGTTATGCAAGGTTTCATATAATTTAAAGTTATTTGAAAACTAAGACATTTTGATGCTATCAGTTGATAGTAAAAGTCAAAGTGAATTTTTGAGAATTATGTTGCATGTTATTAATTTATGTCTCCTCATCATACTTGAATGTGACAAACCATTTCCACATCTTGAAGATTCATTTGTATTTCTCCATCAACCTAACACCCTAGAGCTTAAATAATTTCTTGTACTTACCCTAGGTATTGTTTATTTTAAGACAAAATCTAAATAAGATCTTTTGTAAGCAAATGATGTACAAGTTGCCTTGCTTACACCCATGTCCAGAGGTTTGGTGCTGGTAATACAGCTCTATACCAAGGTTACAAAAGACTTTAAAAAGTTTTTCCCGTCAATTTTCAAGTGTCTCCAATACATTGTTTTCTGTGTGCAACCTTCCTAACCTTTTACCTTATCCACTCAATAATCAGCACATGCGATTCAGGCAGTACAAAGTAATAAACAAAAGGTATTACCTGAAAAATGTCCACATAGCCAATAAACGAAACAAGGATTTGCTATCCCAGTGTCATTCTGGGCGTGAATAGGTCCACGCAACCCATGATTCTTTGTCAGTGCATCCAGTGGTGGTGACTGTAGCCTAGAGGTTAAAGTGTTGCTCATCACACCAGAGACCTGGGTTAGATTCCCCACCTGAATACAATGTGTGAAGCCCATTTCTGATGTTCCCCTATCGTGATATTGCTGGAATATTGCTAAAACTGATATAAAACCAAACTCACTCAAAGCATCTAAACTGGATTTGATGTTCAGTGTTTGTGACATTGTTGCTTGCCCCTTCTTGTTGCTCAGCAGAGCTGGATCATGTAACACTGTGTCTGTCCTAATCTGATTGTGTATAGTACGTCTTCATGTAGCTGGAATATTGCTGCATTTGTAATGTATCAACAGACCATGAGCCTAATATTGCTGTATTGGACTGAACACCTTAATATTTTGTACTTAAGAGGAACATTGCTCTTGATCTTCTAATAGTTCTAGTGTCCTAACCACTCTTTTCCTCTACGGAGTGTTATGTAATAAAAGGTTATGTTTATTTTCAGACTTGATGTAGGAGGTAGATCACCTATACCAACTGAGAGCGTAATGCAAGAAAATTCATATAACAACATGAATCAATTCATCAAGAAAATCCATATAGCTCTAATACCACAGTCTAGCTAGTTTTTGTTGCATATATATTATTATATACACTTGTTCTTTATTGAGGACAAATAATATTATTCTTTTATGCATAATAAAAACTAAGTAATTAACTTGTCCGTCAGTGTTTGTTATTTGTGCATATTGGAAAAGCACAGTGATCAAACTGCTGGAACACGGATCAGTGGAATAACGACAAGTAGGAGGAATATCCAGACTAGGACGAGTAATGGAAGGGAAAATATTGAAGGCCACACAATTTAATCACCTTTCAAGGCAGTTTGAAAAGAAACTCGCCAAAATTCAACTCTGATTAGTTCTGATACCTTGGTATGGCAAAAACCAAGCATTATCTTTTGACTGCAGACTGAGCATGCACCAAAGGACAGTTGTAATGAGTGTTGGAAGTACCCTTTTCTTGACCAAACATGCCAAACATGACCATATTCAGACAACACTGTACAGACATTTTGCTGGTATTTCCAGAATCTGTTAATTGAGCATGCAGATTCAGTTTTTAACAAACTACACATCGGGTTAGCTGTGTGTCTGTTGCCTTGATAACTTCAAGACAACCTTCCAGTTTTGCTCGATGGAACTGAACGAGAAGAATGAAGCTGGATGTTTCTCATTTTCGTTTGTAGCACCCTCCACCAGTTGAGTTGGTGAAGTCAAGGAGAGGTCACAAGACCGATGTGGTCAGTAATGGAAGTGAGGAGGCAACCATCAACATGGAAGTGGATGCCCCAGCTTCTCTCCCAGCCCCCGAGGGAAAGAGGAAGCGTACTGCTCGTGTGAAGGTGGAATGTCAAGGTCACAGCTCGGATTCAGGGTCAGAAACACAGGTATAGTTCCTGGACATAGTTGACCTTTTTGGTTGTTCAGGGCATGTTGCCTGACCTCAAGTAGAAAAGTTCTTGGCGCTTACACTGTTTGGGGAAACTTAGTACCCCTGTATCATTCACTGGATTGTCTGGTCAAGATTGATTATTTACAGACTGCTATCTGATAACTAGAATAATTGCAAATCGCAGCAACAACCCATGCTCTTACTACCATAAGGATGTCAGAGGTGCTTTGACTTGTGTGGAGTTATGCCCCTTTGCTGTGAGAAGCCGTTGGTTATGGGTTCAAATCCAAGATCTTCAGAAAACCTTCTTGTTACCACCACACATTTTTTGATGACATGAGATAAGAAAATTTTTTGAGTCTTCCAGTTTTGACTGTGTTCCAACATAAATGCTGCCCATTTTGACAAACTGTCATTCATTTGCACCTTCAAAAGTGATTCATTATAAATTTGTATATGAGGTATTGTCAGGTTCTCCAGCTGAGCTAAATTGTGCTTTGAATGACACACAGAATTTGGGATCAGTTTCTATTCATTTCTGATCTGAACATTTTTAGGTTAATGTTGTGTATGTGAAAACTGCGTTTTCTTCAACTGATTATATGTGTATTTGCTACTTTTCTGCCTCAGAATATTACTCTAGTTTGTTAGCATATCTGTGTGGGTTTTGAGTTACCATTACTAATTTCATATTTACAGGGGTGGAAATAACCCATTGTACAGCGTCCCAGTCCAGTGTGTATTTCTGTTGGGCAAGCGATCGTTGACATTCCAATGTTAGTTATTTTTTAAAGATGTACGAGAAAATCTGCCAATATGTAAAACTTATCAGGGCAAGAGACTTTGCATGTGCCACTGCACCAGAATGCACTAGCAATTTTAAAAGTTATTTCCACCCCTGATGTACAGGCAAGACTGATGATACTCATTGCAGGTTGACTTGAAGCCCATCAAGACACTGAAGATGCCAAAGGATGTGGATCCTGATTTGGACTTGGAAATCTTCAAGCTAAATGCCAGTGACAATACAAAGCGTGAACCCATCTGTCTGATCTGTGAAGGTGTTGGCAGCCTGGTGGAGTGTACTGGGCCATGTCAGGGCCACTTCCATGTAGAGTGTCTAGGCCTCGGACAAGAACCAGCATTAGCGTTCAAGTGTGATGAGTGCCAGTCTGGTATGTTCATATCTGACAACTTTTGTTGCTGTCCAGATCCTGCTAGAACCGCCGACTCAGCAGCTGCTACTGCTAGTACTGCTAAGAGATATGTTATTCTACTCCGACGAAAAAAGTTAAAAAATACAGATTCATGACATTGGTCATGCGTTGGTAGAGGAACTAGTGACATGAATTATCAGCTATTCTTTCTTGGAATTTTATATCCCCACTTGAGGGGAATTTCTGTTTGTCCATTTTAATCTTGTAAACTATTGTTTTAATTTTGCTTTTTGCTGTTCACAGAAACAAAACGTATTTTAAAAGTTTTGGACCACATTCATTTTGTTAAAGGAATTTTGTTCTGATTTTCTGAATCTATATCAAGGGAATTAAAAGAATACGAAAAATAGATTGTACAGTAGTTCTTATGTTGATTTTTGTCTTCAGATTCAGGTTAGCATTTTCGTGATCTCAGTGTGGTAAGATATAGGTGGTTCTTTAATAGTAATGTGCAACAGTAGTAAAGAGTGTATGTGTCAAGTCCACACTGACAGACCTTGCTACCAAACTGGACTACAAACAATTTGGTGTGTTTGTTAGGGAGGGAAATTATTCTTCCAAAATGTCTAACTTAGATTCTGCTTGTCATTGTTTGATGTTGGTCCTCATATTTGTATGTACACGGTTTCAGGCACCCATGTGTGTTTCTCTTGTAAGAAGTCAGAAGGAGAAGTGCGGCGGTGCTCTGTGTCCCAGTGTGGACGTTTCTACCATGAAGAGTGTGTTGTCAAGTACCCCCAGTCCCATGTTGAGGGCAAGAAATTCACATGTCCCCTGCATGCATGTGCCACATGTGTGTCGGAAAACAACAAGAACCCAAAGGCAGCCAAAGGTTGGTATGACATAATCACAATCACTGTGGAATTCCTGGGTGAAATTAGCCCTCAGATGAGGATTTAGGAGGTAAACTGTCAAAATTTTCTGTATGTGTCATCTTGTGCTGAAGACGCAGTCCCTAGATTTTTGTTCAGTCACACATGTGAAGTTACACATGTGTTTTTCTCTTTCCTTCTTCCTGTCTCCCACCCCCTGAAACAGGGGAAAGAAAACACCACAATCAGACAGAGGAATGAAAAAAACCAAACCCACTTGCCTTTAGAAAGCATTTTGTATGGTAAAACACTCCATAGCGTCATTTTTTTCAAAACAAATTGTAGAGGTTGTAAGTTTCAACGACACTTACTGGAACCAGACATCTATCTATATGAAAGGCCCCATCATGAGAAGGTGACAGAACTATTAAGTTTGTTAGGTCCAATGGATTAACCATGAATTTGATGTTGCTGTTGGTAGGGTCAGTGTAATTTTTCTTGTGAATTATTTCAACAAGTTAATTGGTGTATGTTTTCAGGTCGTTTGTATCGCTGTGTCCGCTGCCCTACAGCATACCATGTGGGGGACTTCTGTATTGCGGCAGGGAGCAAGAACTTAGCAGGATTGAATATAGTGTGTAGCAACCATTTCCAACCCAAGAAATCTCAGGCTCACCATAGCCATGTCAATGTCAGCTGGTGCTTTATATGTAGTCAGGGTAAGTCACTCTATAAATGTCTCAGAGACCAGAAGTCCATATAGACCAGAGCTAGTTATTTCTTGACTAACTCATGCTTGTCACAAGAGGCGACTAAAGGGATTGGGTGGTTGACACTTGACATGTATTCCAGTTATAGATCAATGCCCATTCTGTTGATCACTAAATTGGCTGGGCAAGACTTGATAATTTAAAGACCATCATCACATAGCTGAAAAATTGCTGAGTGTGGCAATCACTCGCTCACATGCTGCAGACCAGAAAACTTTTAAGGTAAATATTAGATAGGAATTGTCATCAGAAACGTATTTATTCTTCTGGGACCTGATCCACAAAACGTTTGTAGTATACAACATTTGTAAGTCCATCATAAACTGTATAATTACAACATATTGTAATGTTACAAACTCTTTGTGGTTTGGGACCCGGATGAACTTTGAAATTGTCATACTTTCAGGAAAACATTTTTTGACAGTTTGATTCTGAAAGTGACTGTATTTTTGTATTGAAAGGTTGGGATTAGTTTAGACCTTCTCCAAATCCAATAGTTTGATCCCAGTCTGTATCAAATAGCAGAACAAATTCCCAGTTTGTATATACGACTTCTTTTTTGGATGGAATTTACATCGATGGAAAAAGTAAAAACATCCTATGTTGAACTATATCATGATGTTTTTCCCAGTTTGCGTGCCAGGGTGCGTATCTTTGGAATCCTAGGTAAATCCCTGCTGACTGCTATGAAAGTGTTGAAATGTTGCTAAATAAGGAGTTAACTGTAAGCAAATATTATAACAAATTTGTCTATATTGATGATAGGTGGCACACTGTTGTGTTGTGAGAGCTGCCCTGCAGCATTCCATGCCCAGTGTCTGAAGATTGACTTCCCCCAGGGAAGTTGGTACTGCCATACCTGTCGAAGTGGGAAGAAACCTCTCTATGGTGACATCATTTGGGTCAAGCTTGGAAACTACAGGTAAAGAATTCCACAATACGACCTGGGCAGTGGGGTTTAGTTGTTACCACGAAGATCCTGATTCTATTCCTCACGTGTTCAATGAGTGAAACCCATTCCTGTCATCAACCGCCATGATATTGCCATATAAGTTAACTTATTTGTTACAAGGGTATCAAATTAGAAAAGGACAACTTTTTGATGAAACAATAATTTGATGTCCTTGAGTATTAGTTTAATCTGATTGTCTCTAGCGAAAGCTGTGGTATGTGTTGCAAAGTTGCTGTTTTCAGTGTTTCAAATTAATATCGATCTTTGAGTTTTTCTCTGTTAGTATATGAAACTTAGAGCCTATTATATCTGAAACTTTACGCAGCTAGTGTTATGGACTCTGATTGTTATGTGTAAATACATTGCCATTCTTAGAACCAAGGACAAGCATTTCTCAACCAGTGTGAATTGGTTGATGATCAACTGAACCAATTTAATGTGAGTGTATGTTAGGGACACCTCTTCCAGAATTGTAAATCATTAACTGTAACAGATGGTGGCCTGGAGAGATATGTCATCCACGGAATGTCCCGACAAATATCCAGGAGAAGCCGCATGATGTTGGGGAGTTTCCAGTCAAGTTCCTTGGATCTAGAGATTATTTCTGGCTCTACCAGGGCAGGTCAGATACAGAAGTGAACTGATTCAGATAAACAGACTTTATTTGGTAATGTAGGCCATGTGGCCCATGTTACAATGAAATTAAGAATGACATTTTAGTCAAGATTTTCTTGAATTAAACAAGTTTTGAATATAAATAGAAATGATTTTAATAACAGTTTGATTTTTGCAATTGAATATATTTGACAAAGTTATCTGACCATGGAAAACATGTGAGTTGTGTAATGTGAACGAAAGTCACAATATATACATGCAAGAAAACATGATCTGCAGTCTCGGTGAGACCCTTACTGCATTAAATACAAATGCTATTTTTATGGTCTACTTTTTTCTGTTGTAACATACTTTATTTGAAATGTTGCAAAAATGTCTCGTGTAGCCAACTTCATTTG
The DNA here is from genome assembly GCF_037392515.1 of Haliotis asinina. Taxonomy (NCBI): domain Eukaryota; kingdom Metazoa; phylum Mollusca; class Gastropoda; order Lepetellida; family Haliotidae; genus Haliotis; species Haliotis asinina. The sequence continues at coordinate 27,530,470 of NC_090294.1, read as the reverse complement.
TCTTGTACATTCCATCAATCCCTCAAAGAAATCACATTTATTATGTGAAGTTTCCTTCAAAGTTACCATGACTATTTCAGTCAGACATGAGTACATTTTCTTTCTAATGAAGGTGTCAATTTTCACATTTCAGAGTGTTCTTGTTCCAAGAAGGAGACAAAGGAAGCCGAGATTCCACAACAAAAGGCATTGCCAAGATCTTCTCTAAAGGTATAAAACAATTTCAAATCTGTTCACAGCTGTCAGATTCATTACTGTTTCATCAGATTGAAATGAGCATGGTCTCAAATGGTATCGGTTTCTGAGTGGGTACAGATAGTGAATTATTTGCTGATGAAGATGTCATCACCATGATGCTTCATTTTTGACAGGAACGATGCAGTAGATTAATGGATAAACGTTCACTTCTCACACAAGATACAGGGTGTGAAGTCCATTTCTGTTGTCCCCTGTTGTGATATTGCCGAAATATTTGATTTTGGGTTAGAATAGGTTGAATGTACCAATGCTAGCTTAAGAGGCCAGTAGGTGGATCGAGTTGTCAAACTAGTGACCTTGTTTATTGTGTCTTTGTACATTGAATTTGCAGGTCTTTCACGCTCACACCATTCGTAGCTTGCTTTTCTAGTATTGGTACAGGCTGTCGACACAGCTGTACTTTACCGCCATCCCAAACAATCTTTCTGCGCTATCTCCCGTTAAAATTTCCTCAGAACATTTTGGTATTTATGACACAATTATTCACGTCTAATATTACATTGTTGACAAAAGCATTTTGTCAATGTTCAAAAGCATGTTTTCCATGTGTCCATGTTCAGGTGTGAAAGAAGCAACAGAGGCATTCAAGATCTGGAGACAAGCCAAGGAGAACAGAGAGCAGATGGAACAAGAGAGAAATGACAAGAAGCCAGCTCCATTCAAGTTCGTCAAAGTATGATCTGCACACTTGACTTATCCTTTTGCACAGGAATAAGTTATTTTGAGTTTTTGGTAGACATGACTACATATTCTGCAATGTCCATACGTAGGTCCTGATTCTTGTTGCCCCCAACGCCTTCAAATTTGGTGACAGCCTATGTTGGAGAATTACGCAGACACCAGTCGATTTTTTTTACCATGACCTAATTTTCAAGGTCACCACAACTGCTTTTCAAACTTGGCATAACCCGACATCTCATGAATTGTTGTACGCAATGTCTTCGAATTCGCTGACAGCCTACTGGGGGCAATTTTGCAAACACTAGTTGATTTGGGTGACCTTGGTCTTATTTTCAATTCAATCACGACACTTTTCGAACTAATGTGAACATGTTATCCCATAAAGCATTGCAACCAGTGTTCTCAATTTTGTTGACAGCCTACATTGGGTGATTATCCAGACAACAGTCATTTCACGCGTCTTGTGTGTGAGCAAAAAGTAGTGAATAATACCTTTCAAAATTGGGGGCATGGTGGGCGAGCTGGCTAAGGTGCCAGGCTATTGATGCAGCGAGGCTGAGGTGTCAGGATCGAGCCCACTTGTGACTGGGTGTAAAAACCTTGGAGTCAACTTTGTGTGCAGACTCTTTCAGTGTTGTCACAACGTGCAGTAAACTTGGACAAAGTGCTGTGACTTTGTGTCCCAGTCCACCCAGCTGTCAATTGGGTACTTCGTTAGGATGAGAGAGCCACAATAAACTTGGTGCGCCCCAGGGAGTTGAGATTGAAATACAATATACGATGTGCTGTTGAGATTGACATCCAGTGATCGAGGGAAAAATACCAGCGCCTTGAGCATGCACTAGTGCGTACATATGTGCACTATATAAATATCCTATCTATCTGTCTATCCTTACTGTCAAGGGTAAACATGTTTACCTTTAGTTTTCTCATATCTTTCTTTCCAGGCAAATGTTCCCATTGGAAATGTGATTGTCCATAAAGCAGAGTTGGCAAACATCCCAAGATGTGAGTGCACTCCAGACATGCCCAGTCCTTGTACCATTGAGGCCAACTGCCTGAACACAATACTCATGTACGAGTGCCACCCCTCTACGTGTCCAGCAGGGGAGAAGTGCCAAAACCAACGCTTTCAGAAAAGGCAGTATCCAGAGTCAGTCAGCTTCAAAACCAGCAGCAGAGGATGGGGGCTGAAAACACTAGAAGATGTCAAAAAGGTTCGGGATTCAGCTGTTTCCTATTGATATTCATTGTAATCCCATTGAGATGGGTGTGGAAAGATGACTTACTGAATCAGCTGCATTTCAGAAGCTATCGTAGCACTATGACTGTCATAAGTCTATGTTACAGTATAGGAGGTATGACAGTCATAGAGCTATGATAGTTTTCTGACATGAGGCTAAGGTATTCTGACTCGGTGACCTGATGCCCAGTAGAATTCTAAGGTTGGTTCCCAGCTTTTCATTCTGCTGCGTTACTTGATTGCCCTTATAGAAAACAACCCTAGAGCTAACATGATCACAACTCCATTCCTTTACATAGCCTTGCTATAGTCTTGGCACTGAGGTTTTCATTATACACCAGTGCCCAGTTCCCTTTCTTCACTGCATTTCATTATGATGATGTGTGTTGGTGCTCATGACATTGATCACTTGGCTGCTGGGACAGAGGTGATAATTCATAGGAGGGCTCTCATGTAGCGGACTAAGTGCAGCATTAGACAGTTCAAGAACACTATTAAAAGCTAGTTTTGTGTTTCCTCCAGATATTATGTCTATATTCTGAACATGGTCTTCTCACTTCTCTAAAAGTTGTTCATAAAATATTTCCAGGGTCAGTTTGTGAATGAATATGTTGGCGATCTTATTGATGAAGAGGAGTGCAAGAGAAGAATAAAACAAGCTCATGAAGACAATGTCTCCAACTTTTATATGTTAACTCTTGATAAAAATAGGTATGTATCTCTTTTGTATCCTGAAAGCGATTCATTAACAATCATAGCAAAGTCATGACCACGGCCTGAGTTCAGTGCACAGTTCAGAACTCTGGAAGCCAGTTGTTTTGTACCTTGCTGTGATGTTGCTGTCAGCTGAGATGCAGTGAAGTAGCTTAATGGTTGAAGCATCCACTTATGCCGAAGATTCCCCACATGGATACAATGTGTGTGGCTCATTTCTGGTGTCCCCCACCATGATATTGGTTGAATATTGCTAAAGGCGTCAGAAAACTAATCAGACTGATTCTAGGTCATGGTAAAACCATGCCCACTCTTCAAATGATGGTGTCAAAGACTAGAAAACTAGTTTGATTAACATATTTCTTTTTAAATATAGAAATTGCAGCTTCCTTATGCTTCATTGCAGAATAATTGATGCATGCCCGAAGGGTAACCTGTCTCGCTTCATGAACCACTCCTGTTCTCCGAACTGTGAGACCCAGAAGTGGACTGTGAACGGTGACATCAGGGTAGGGCTGTTTGCTCTGAAGGATGTTCCTGCAGGTGAGTCTTTACTTCTATGACACTTCTTGCTCGTCGTGTCGAAGACCAGGGTTTGATTCCCCACATGGGTGCAAAGTGTGAAGCCCATTCCTGTTGTCCCCAGTTAGGTACTGCTGAAAAATAGCTATAACTCTCTCTGACAGTTCAACTTTTCTGCATCATTTTCAGTCGGATGATGTTAAGATAATGGCGGAATTCTGCGGATTTGAATGCAAATCAATCGATCTTGAAAGTCTTCTAAATCTTGGTGTAAACATTCAGGGGGTGAGATGCTGCTTGTCAACGTCATGTACCCAAGTCTGTGTCTCTCTGGCTATCAAATTTCAGAATTGCATCATAACATATTTAGATACATTGTTGCTGCCCCCAGATTTCACCTGTTGCAATCCCTGCATTTACTGCCTAAACTTACATGTTATGTTGTGAACAATTGTCCGATGGACAGCATGCTGGCTAATGGCCCAGACTGAATGCTGTAAGTGCAGATCATTGAGGTCGGAAGAGGTGACTTATGGAATCGGGTGATCACGCTCGCTGACTTGGTTGACATTTCATCCATTCCCAATTGCGCAGATCGATGTTCATGTTGTTGGCCACTGTATTGTCTGGTCCAGATTCGATCATGTACAGACCACCGCCATGTACCTAGAATATTGCTGAGTGCGACGTAAAACTAAGCTCACTCACTCACTCACTCGCAGATTACTCATTCTCAGATCATTAAGTTAATTATGAGACTGTGCAGCATTCTCTGTGTGTCATTGGTGACTGCAGTTGACATAATGTCATCTGATTGATGTCTTTGTACATCACATGTTCTTCCACTGGGCACTATGGTAGCTGGTATGGTTAAAGCAAATTTCAGCATGCCCAAGATCTGGGTTTGATTCCCCTCATGGGTGACGTGTGGGTCTCATTTCCGATGTCCCTTACTGTGATATTGCTGAAATACTGATAGAAGCAGCTTGAAACCAAACTCACTCATTCACCTTTCTGGTTTGCATTGTTAGTTTCAGAGTAATGATAGCACAAGACCCCGATTGATCCCATGAGATGTGAAGGGTTCTTCTCTATTTCTCAACCACCTTGATTCTGAAATTATAGCCATTGCTGGAGAATCAAGTCGTTCTTTGAAAGATGATCTTGTAGGTGTTCATGACAAAACACTTCAATAATGCAGAATTTGTGCTTGCACTGCAGATACAGCAGGTCCTTTTCTCTTTGGAACTGCACATACATGCTATTTTTAGATTCAGAAGTCTCTAATGGTCCTCATTTAAGAAGTTGTACAAACTAGCTTTTTATAAATTGTCTCGTGTGGAAGGTAGGTTTGATCAAGATAGTGCTAAACATCAAATTAGAGTAACTGGTTTGATTTTCACGTTACAGAATCCGAGAATTAAGTACCATGTTTACAAATGATTAAAAGAAGAGGGAGTGCAAGGTTTTCTAGTATCTTCAACTACTTACTTTTTTCTGGCCTGAATATTGATTAGGTCAGTGGAGAACATTAAATTATCACTTTCCGAATTGGGTTTCATGAAAAACTGCATCAAAGCATCTATGATTAAGCTGCCCTTTGTCTGGAAATAATCTCTTGTTCACATTTGCACCCTCCTGTGTCCATTTGTTCAGGATCTGAGCTGACATTCAACTACAACCTGGACTGCTTGGGTAATGACAAAAAGACCTGTGGATGTGGAGCTCTGAACTGCAGTGGATTCCTGGGAGTCAGACCAAAGGTAATATACCAGACAACACCTCTCCGGCCACAAGAATGTATTCTGAATTGTCATTGGGTATGATCAATTTTCCATGGGTCTGCCTTTAGTGGTGTTTCAGGAGACTTGTTATTTGGACAATATCTTCCAGACTACCAGACAACAGTTCTATTTTTACAGCTGAAGCTAACGCCATACTAACGGCTCTTAAATGTATTCAAAGACACCCTAAACATAAACATAATTCTGACTCTCTTTCTTGCCCTCAGGCTATTAATAAATATTTCTTGTAAACATCCACTTTTAATTGAAATTATTGAATTGTATAATAATCTTGCTACTTGCCAATACGACATCGTCTTCTGTTGGTTATCAAGCCATGTAGGCATTTCTGGTAATGCAATGGCTGATCTTGCAGCACTCAACAAATCTGTGACACCACTTCTTATTCCATACACTGATTATAAAGCTAACATTAGATCTTGTATCTGATGCAGAAGTGGGACACCCAGGTAGGCATCAATAAATTACTTGAAATAAAACCCTATCTTGGTTATTCTTACTTTGGTTGTCAGTCCAGATTTGAAGAGGTCATTATGAGACGATGCCGTATTGGTCACACCAGATATACACATAAATACCTATTGAAAGGTGAGGATCCTCCATTTTGTATCCCTTGTGATGAAGGAATCACGGTCAAGCATGTCTTGCTTGATAGCGTTGAGTATTCCATCACAAGGGATACCTATTTCAAATCGCGTAGTATGAAGGACCTTTTTACTAATATCAGTTCTCATTTAATTATTGCAGTTTTAAAAGAATTGGATTTGTTGAATGAATTGTAAATAGATATCTTTTATTATTGGTAGTTTAGATTAGTAACTGAGATTGTTAATGACTGTACCCTCAAAGGGGGTTGAAGTATTGTAAAATTATTGTCCTCCTGAGAGGGCACTAAAGTCCCAAAACATTCGATGTAACTTCAAGCCTACCAGGTTTTTAATCATAGTATTCTTGTCATGTTAAATTTGGCTGGTATTTCGTACACTCACCAGCAGCTGAGGGGATGGTGTAAATCCAGCTAGGGTCCATGCAGGTAGCAAAGGTACTGTAAGTCCCCATGGTCCCTGGTATTGTGATCTACCTTTGGTTGTTGACAATCTATAGCCCGTGTTTTATAATGTATTGTCTTCTTTTATTACAGTGTTTTAGTTTTTCATGCTGGTTTTATATTCATATCTGTCATATTCTAGTTTTTTTAATGTCATCGTCGACAGGTTGTGTTATAGTAAACATATATTCCATTTTAGTGTGAAATGTTCTCGTCACAATATGGCTGAAATATTGCCGATGTGACGTTAAATATGAACTCACTCACTCACTCACTTGTTATTTGTGTCTGTGTACTTCATAAAGTGCTGTCTGAACTTGCATATGTTGTTATACAGTCAGACAGCCATGTGTGTTTAGTCCAAAATGAGCGATATATAGTTCCTTCTTATTCGTTTTTGGGAGGGCATGGGTGAGTGTGCAGGGCAGGGGGTCGTTTTGTGTGCGTCTGGGCATGGTTGGTTCGTTGTGGGGCTGCACTTAGATGTGTGTGCATCTGAGCGTGGGTGGGTGGTGCTGGGCGTCAACTGGAGTGTGGCCGTGTTTAATAGTATGTGTGAATGGGTGTGGACATTAATGTATGGGAGAGGCTCAGAAATCATGCAGACAAGTATTATGTTTTTTTAAAAGGTGATGGTTAGACATCATTCTATTTTCCAATTTTTCCGAATGGTGCATTTTCTATGTAATCCAGTGTTAATCCTTGTACATAGTGTACATCCTAGTACATAGAAAGGTGTTGTTTTTGCTGTACAGAAATACATCCCATGGCCATGCCCAGATTTAGTGATGGTAGAATGTTATTCTGGGTTTGGATTTGCAGTCTATTGCTCAGCAAAAGGATCAGACTTCTTGGTAGTAGATACTAATCTGGAAACCTTGTTTTAGACGGCAGCAGCAGTAGCAAACGAGAAGCGATCAAAGGAGCAGCAGAAGAAAAAACGCAAGAGGAAGAAAGTGGAAGTGAAGAAAGAACATGAGGATGAATGTTTTAGGTGCGGAGAAGGCGGCGAACTTGTCATGTGCGATAAACCCAACTGTCCGAAGTCCTATCATCTACAGTGTCTCAACCTAGCCAAACCACCACATGGTAAGATTATACTGGGTCAGAGGTGGCTTGGGTGGTTGTGAGGTTCATGATGAAGTTTTCCCCCTTTCTTATTAATTGGATCTCATCAGAGTTCGTTCTTTTTCACGCTTTACTTTGAAGATTTCAAAAAACAGCATTTTTATTGCCATTTATAATTACATTTACATTTGCTGAGAATTTTTCAGAAGGTCAATAACTTGAAGTTTGTCAGGCATTAAATTCGGATATCTTTACCTGGGAAAGTTTGAAAATTAAATGTTACATCAAGGTAGCTGAAAAAGCACAGGAAATGTTCTCGTGTACTAAACTCGGTGCTCATCACAAGTCTGGCATAATTTTGAATTTATATTCATGTAGTGTATTGATTAGGTTAGCATTGTTTCATGCGGTTCAAAGGTGAAAATGAAAATCTAAATCCCATTGTTGGTCCATGGAAACAACTGAAAAATACCAGTCTGGAACAAACAACTGTAAATGGATACCGGGCATTTATAGATCTCCAGTGATATAGTGATATTGTAATGGATAAAGGAATCTGACAATATTTGATCATTGTTATTGTATGGATTGTCTGTTCCAATTTTGATAAATTACATCTACTGTGATATATCAGAACTTTGAACTTAGGTCTTAACTGTATTTGTTATATATTACAATCCTCCAACCATTTAGTAGTATGTGATGGGTTTGATTTTGGTTCGGTGACATGCAAACATGCCCTATTGCGTGTAACATCTGGAAACTTTCTGCTGCCTTTTATTGAAGTCCACACGAGGCAACTATTCAATTCAAGTGGTCAGTCTTGCTGACTTGTTGGACACATCTCATATCCCAGTTGTGTAAAGTAATTTTCATGCTGTTGATCACTGCTTTGGTTGGTCTAGACTTGATTCTTAACAGACTGATGTCTTATAGCTGGAATATTGCTGAATGTAGCTTAAAACAAACAGAATAGGTTGTTAGGAAGTAACATGCATTGTACAAGAAATTTGCTGATGTAAACAGAACACTGGTTGGTTGGAGCACATGCCTTTTCTCCACTTTAAACATCAGGGGTCTATATAAGACCCTAAAAGTATTGACAGTTACACGGGCAGTGGTTCATTCAGACCTTGATTCGATTTGATTCGAACATGAAATCCATCATCAAGTTGGTGATGTCTACTAGCAGTAATGCTCACTGTATAATTTCCACACCAATCACATTTCACCTTATTTAGCGCTCAAAACTATTCGAGAATTAAAAATTACATTCTCGCTGTGTGGAAGCAATGGATATTCAGATATCAAATGGAAATAGTGATAATGGGTTATTGAAAATCACAACTAAGATATCACATTCAATTGTTTCCTTCTATTCTTTTTTTCATTATGAATCATGTCGGAACAGCTAGAATGAACTGATCACCATAAAATGTTGTGTTGTGTTGTGTTTCAGGTAAGTGGCTGTGTCCATGGCACCACTGTGACATCTGTGGCAAGGTGGCCAAGAAGGTGTGTTCTGAGTGCCCCAATTCATTCTGTAACGGTCATATTGAAGACAACATTTTCAATGTGGATGGAGCTCTTGTGTGTTCGGATCACAGTGACATTCTCGAAGGCAAAACATGTGGTCCCGTAGACAATATGTCTGAAACATCGGCAAGTGATTCCTATGTTGATGCAGCCTCAGTGAAGGATGACAAAGACTTTGCATGTGTCAAAGACTTTGAAGGCGAAGAAATGGACACCAGTGTCAAAAGTGAGAAGGAGAACTCAGTGAAAGAGAATTCCATTTCCGAATCTGTACTGAAAGAGAGTGACAATAAAACTCCAGTTCCACATCCAGCCAAATCAGGTTTGACTGTCGAAAGAAAACCACCTGTGGGAAGTTACCCTCGAAATCTTCCTCAACAACAAGAAAAGCGAAAGTATAAAACTGTTGTGAATTCGGCACGGAAGGCCAACATCCGTGCAAAGTTGCCAACGGAAAATGACAACGGACAGAAAGACGACAAATCTACAATACCTAAAGCTAACTCAGGAAACGGCAAGGGCCGAGGACGGCCAAAAAAGAACAGTGGAAATGCATTGCCAGATACAAATATTAAGGACGGGCTGCCTGTTGCACCATTGTTCGATGATAGTGACGATGAGCATTTTAATCTAGTGATTGACATTCCCAAATTTTAGGCAACTTCACTTGTTAATAGAATCACTCATAGGTTTTAAAGCCGTTTTACAACAGTTGAATCATCCAGTATGGCAGTCAGGGATTCAGATCTGACATACATACATCCAAGATAACAGAACTGGGGCCTTGATTAATTGGACCCTATTTGACAGTGAGGAGTAGGAAGTGACAAATGAACTAACACTGTTCAAATAACAGTTGTAGGGATAACAATTTATCCTCAGTTCGCACCAAACATCCATATTTACAGGCCAGTGGGATAGTGGCAAGTGTTTGCTGGCTACACAGAAGGCCTGGCTTAAGTTCCCTTGTGTATTTGGTGGGAAGCCAAGTATTTGGCTGCTGGATTTTGTTAAGGTGTAAAACACAAGCTCCATCCCATCAGCAGTAAGAGAGGGTACTTTTATTACACACTCTGCTTCAGAGATTTACAAGGTCAGAAAGTATAGAACTCTGAAGGGGGATAATCTGAAGATGGATAATTTTCATCAACATTTTGTCTGTACAACAACATTTTACCCTTATTAGGCAATTAATTTGTATAAACGTGTTTGTCAACAGCAGCTATACCTTCTACCCCAAATACATTTGTCTAATTTGTACATAGCCCTTGCTGAAGAGTGAAGATGAGGGTCAAGTATTGCGGAAGTCATTGGCCCGTCTGGTTCTGCTATCTTCAGTTACCATGGTAACTGTATCCTGTTGAATCACCATGTTTCAGTACCTTGACAATGTCGGGCTAGATTTTAGAAGTTAATTTATTTCCTAGGCATAGAATACTCATTTCCATTGATAGTGTTTTGACATGCGAAGGAAAATAAACCGAGGATGGTTATATATTACAAAGAAAGGAAGTATTCTCCAGGATATGGTACATAATTGTTGGTATTACTTTGCTTTTTTCCCTCGTAGACGCTGAGTATCAAATTGTGTCAAGGTACTGTCACATATTTTGTCATACCAACCCATTTGCATTGAAAAAACTCATTTTAATGTGTGTATTATAGTGTTGATAGTGTATGAATATGTACTTGTATATTTAAGACTGAAGTTTCATTCTTCAAAGATAGATAAAAAGATTCCTGGTCATTTCTCATTGACAAGTCACGCATGAACAAAAGTAATTGTCTGAAACTGTGTGCCTGTGAACAAATCGTCTTAGTTATGTCTGTCTTTCCTGAAAGGACAAATTTAGTTTGAATTTGCTTTTCAAATAATTCTTTTATTTTGTAAGACTTTCTTCTTCTAATTTTAAGAAGACCATGGTATTCAGCATCGTTCGTAAAGTTCTAGTTACTTAAAGTTTGATTATTTTTTCCACAGTATTTTTTCATGGGTTTAGCCTTGTTTTTGTTTGGATGAAAGGATGTTAAATGTTTTGTAAATTAATATGTGTTCAAAATGCAGTATAACATATACTGCCATCACTTAAGCAACACTGCTGTCCATACCACTGATGACCAATGTAAATGTTGGAATTGCACAGATGAAAGTAGATCTGAACATCTCTACCATTTTCTTTTGGCTTAAAAATTCGAATATTTATTTTTTACTTCTTATTTTAACAAATTTAGTGCTCTGAACATATGAGAACTGAAATATGATAAAGGCAACTTGTAGGAGTCCACCTGCCCTGGATTCTTTTGATTCATGCTGTGTGCCCAATTGGAAGCTTTTAGACTGATATCTTGTTCCGTTCAAGCTTAACGTTTCCTGCTTAAGACCGGAGTCCAAGAACTAAGTGTGAATCTGAAATTGGTAACCCTGGGCTAGAGTTTTTAAAAATAAGAATTGCCCACATACATGGAACAGATACCAAGCAACATTTATGTTACATTGGAAAAGGGACACAGCTGTACCTGGTTCTTGATAAGTATGATGGCCTTGTAATGAAAGTAATTTTGAAATCTTACATCCACTTATCATGATTTCATAACTTCACAGGACTTAATATTTCCTATACAGACTCCTCAGTGTTCTTATTCAGGGTAGGGGCAGTGAGGCAGCTTATTTACTCACCAAGTCAAAGACCCAGATTAGATACCCCACTTAGGTACAATGTGTGAAGCCAATTTCTGGTGTCCCCCACCATGATACTGCTGGAACATTGCTAAAAGCTTTGTACAACTCAACTGACACCAGGTAAAGGTAAAACAGTGAAATTTCTACAAAGGCAGGATGTATTTGTTGTATATTGATGTAGGACACCTTTTTGTGAGAAAACATATTTGAGACCATTTCTTTGCACTTGTATTATGGTGTGATAAGATACAATTGATTGGTAATGTGCTTTTTTATGTTAAGTAAGCCAAACATGTAAACTGTAGAAAGGGTTTGAAAATAACGGGACATTGTTGTGTTTGGAGTTACATATGTGGTCTAAAGATTCTAAAACCACTGACCACCTCAAGCACCACACAACTTCATGTCAACACCAATAAGGGAAAATGGACAAATAACCAGCGTCCTTAAAAGCAAGGTTTTTAAAGGTTAAGGCCGATAGTTCTTGTTCCTCTCCCATTGGAAAAATGTTTCTCTTCGTCAGCTGCTGCCAATGTATGCGTTTGTTCCTGACATATGAATAGTGCACTAAGTTTGTTGAATAGAGAAACTGGTATTTTCCTGTGTAACAGTTAAATATAACTGTCCATCAGCTGAATAAAGGGTATGTCTGTGCCAGCATCCATCTTTTTTCAAATGTATATAAAGCAATATTTAATTGTCCTGGCTGGGGTTTTATCCATTGTAAGAGATGGAAAGATTTCAGAACAATACATATGGATAAAACCCTGTCAGTCTGGGGAGTGTACAGATTCTGTCATAGTACAACTGACCTGCCTGATGTGTTAAACTTGATTTTGTTCAATGTTGGAATGCCCCAAATACTTTATTTCTGAAGCAATGGATCATCATGATGTCATAAGCGAGGCCCCCAAAATGGATGTATCAAATATATATTTTTTCATGGCATGTTAAGTATGTCCAAATTTGACAAAGGTTTGTAATAATTCTTACTGATCCTTTGGAAAAAAATCAAACTGCAAAATTTCTTCCATTGGTATAACAGTATGGAGGGAAATTTTCCCATGAAACAGCCAGAAAGAGAAGGCACAGCAGTCAAAATGACCAAAGGTTCAGTAGCAACTTAATAGTCCAGAGTGTTTACTGTATGCACTGAACTAAATTATCTTTAAGTAAAGGGACCAAAAGGAGAAACAGGTGGTTAATGACTTCCAGAATGAGGATGAATAGATCCAAAGACTAGTAAACCTGGAGGCTAACTTAAGTGTCATACTGTTCTGCTTGAGAAAACATTTTCTACTCTGTTAATTTGCTGACCGATAACGCCTGTATTTTTGTTGGATGATGTTATTTGCATAACTCTCAAAATGGTCTCTCCAATCATGTGGAATTAAGATGTATAGTTGTAGATTTAAAATCTTGTTTTGAAAGGCGTCACTGAATAGCTTCCAGATTTGAGCAATGTCTGAAATTTATCTTGCATCTTTTTTATGCTTTCCAAAGCATGTGAAAGGGATTAGAGAAGTTGAAGTTAAATGCTGTCAATGGTCCTAAAGCTTTCTGGGGCAAGTAATTCATGGTTTTAGTTAAATGTATATCTTTGTAGTATTAAATTGTATATAATTGTGTGGTCTGTGTGATTTTCTCTTTGTCACACAAGGTCTTTGAAATAAAAGTGTCTGCAAGAACTTCTCCATCATGTGAACCAAGTAAAGAATCTTTGAGTTAGATACACTTCAGTGGCTCATGACAACCTGAAGGGGTGCCAGACGTTGCTGAACTTTCTCGAGGTCTCTGCTTTTTAGCAAAATCCAGCTTGTTAATTGTTAACGTTTTTAAAGCTCGTTGATTGCAGGGGCAATGCTGTCATGTTGGTTTGTAGACTGTGTAAAGAATGAAATAAATGGATGATTATGAAATAAACAATCGTTCTTGTATTCATGTATTTTTTCACCATGAGATCTGTCTCAGGACAACGGTCTTTTTTGACTGAACACTAAGGGGTGAATTGCTCACTTTCTGTCAAAGTCAACACAACATTGAGTCCAGTTAGGAGGAATAGGTCATCAGGATCAATGCTCTTTAGAAACTTCATGGATTTGTCAAAAGTTTCTGGTGGGATGTATTGCTCAAATATGTGACCTCTGGGGTGTTTGGTCAAGCCCCAGTTACAGCAGGAATATTTCTGCATTCAGCATTAAACAACAAACAGCATTGATAGTGCTCTTACCATCAATTGAAAGTCCAGGCACTACAACTGCTGTGCACCCTGATAAAAGAATCCATAGGTTTGAGTTCAAATCCTCTCTTAGTCCCGAAAAAAAACCTTTCATGATCTCTCATCAGCAGAAAAAATGTTGTCCAGTAATAAGTATGACACGTTGAACCCTCCAGAAACTGATGTGGATATTGAACTGCGCAGACTGTATCTGGTTACTAAAAAACAAACAACGTTTGCCCTCTGTTGAAACTGCCCACTTCGGCTAACAACACAAGTATTAACCACACGATATAATGAAATGTGACAATCACTGGTGTTCAACAGAGTAGCATGTACTGTACATGAGGCTAGGTGTATCATTTTATCACATTCGCTATCTCAGCATTTGGTCTCTGAGTGCTTTGTGCACGTGGCATTACACTGAAAGACTGCTCCTATAAACTAACCAACATGTAGTAGAAGTGGTAATGTGAGTCTCGCCTCTCCATGCTACCCAAGAGTAATGATCACTCAGTATACCTCAACTAGTCAATTACCTCACCTTTGCCTGGTCTTGCTTATTATGTGCTCTCTCCCCTTTAAAGTAAGCAATGGTCATCTGGGAAAACACATATTGCACTATTTAATATTGTATGAATATTTACAGACAGGTAACACCTTTCAATCATGATGGCCAAAGTCTTTTCTTCATTATGTAAAGCACTGTTGCAAAAAAGAACACCAGAGCAAGAAATATCAAAAGTCGATCTGTAAGTTCTCTGCGTCCATATTTGGTAAGAAGGCGTCTGGAGTTCTCAATGTGCCCACCCATGTTGCGGAACTCATCTTGTGTGTCCGTTACAGTCTTCGAGGATGAAGCTGGGGAGAGAGAAGAAGTTGTGAAGAGGACTGACCAAGACACTGCCCTTTCAGTGTCTGCCCAATTAACGTGCTGGGTAGAGAAAAACTTACATATTTTACTCACAACCAGTATGATTTTCAATTTCAATGGTGAGGAGAGGATATGGGTGTGCTAAACGGGACATGCATAAAGCACTGCACTGTGTTGGCCACATAATGTTGGATGGAGTAGAGGTGTGTGTGTGTTGGGGGGTGGGAATTGGGGAGATTGCACACTACAATTGCTTTTCAAACAAACGAAAGATCTTCTTTGGACTTATCAACAGTTCTTACATATTTAGAAATCTGACCAGACTGAGCTTTAACAAAATACAAGCAGTGAAACCTAAATTTCCCTTCTCCCTGTGACTGAATGCACTTACCCAACATGGTCATGCTGAGCTCACTCTGCTCCAACTGGCTTGTCAGCATCTTGTTGAGGCTCATGAGATTTTCTGTGATGTTGCTGGCGGTCTTAGCCAGGGTTTCCTTGTTGCCCTTACCTCTGTAACAAGTGCCTTATCCCATTAAAAACTCATCTTTTACTCTTGAAAAAGTACCCACCTGAAGCCATTAACAGAACAATCTGTATAGCGGTGAACCCACTGCAGGACAAGTGGGTAATTAAGACTGTGAATCCACTGCAGAACAATCTGGGTAATTAAGGCTGCGAATCCACTACAGGACAATCTGGGTAATTTAGGCTGTGAATCCACTACAGAACAATCTGGGTAATTTAGGCTGTGAATCCACTGCAGGACAATCGGGGTAATTTAGGCTGTGAATCCACTACAGAACAATCTGGGTAATTTAGGCTGTGAATCCACTACAGGACAATCTGGGTAATTTAGGCTGTGAATCCACTGCAGGACAATCGGGGTAATTTAGGCTGTGAATCCACTACAGAACAATCTGGGTAATTTAGGCTGTGAATCCACTACAGAACAATCGGGGTAATTTAGGCTGTGAATCCACTACAGGACAATCTGGGTAATTTAGGCTGTGAATCCACTACAGAACAATCTGGGTAATTTAGGCTGTGAATCCACTACAGAACAATCTGGGTAATTTAGGCTGTGAATCCACTGCAGGACAATCGGGGTAATTTAGGCTGTGAATCCACTACAGAACAATCTGGGTATTTAAGCTGTGAATCCACTACAGAACAATCTGGGTAATTTAGGCTGTGAATCCACTGCAAGACAATCTGGGTAATTTAGGCTGTGAATCCACTACAGAACAATCTGGGTAATTTAGGCTGTGAATCCACTACAGAACAATCTGGGTAATTTAGGCTGTGAACACACTGCAGGACAATCGGGGTAATTTAGGCTGTGAATCCACTACAGAACAATCTGGGTAATTTAGGCTGTGAATCCACTGCAAGACAGTCTGGGTAATTTAGGCTGTGAGTCCACTATAGAACAATCTGGGTAATTTAGGCTGTGAATCCACTACAGAACAATCTGGGTAATTTAGGCTGTGAACCCACTGCAGGACAATCGGGGTAATTTAGGCTGTGAATCCACTACAGAACAATCTGGGTAATTTAGGCTGTGAATCCACTGCAGGACAATCGGGGTAATTTAGGCTGTGAATCCAGTAGACAATCAAGTGATCGACTTGAGCATCAATCAATTGGCATGTGAATATGATCACCTGCATCAGACAAGATACTGTGTATGACCACTGGATCCATTTAGTCAAATGTTGTAGTAGGAAATGTGGAACTTTATTCATTCCTGGGATCCTCATGAGCCTCCTTTAACACTCCTTGACTCAAAAATTATTTGTATCCAATGTTCTTTAGGCAGCTAACTGATATTAGTATACCTCTTAAGAAATATGATCTCACCTCTGTTTTGCTGATATTCCACCTGACAATAGCTGCTCTTTGGACCTCTTCTCTATCATTAGCTGTGTTGTCAGGTTCGACTGTCGCAGGCTTGTGATAGTGCTGCGAAGGACAGTAGAGCGTATCATAGGAAGGGGTTACTGATGAGCAAAGAATGTTAGAATTTTTTAACAGAAGTTCATGAACAATTCTAATATCTCAGAAAAATAATACTCTAACAATTTCAGGAGAAAATTCAGCCTGACACAAAAGACTGCCTTAATGCTCCTAAAATACTAACCTATATATATATCAAAGCTAATGTACCAATTATCTATTACCAATTATTTATAGTAAGACAGTGTTGTTATCAAAGGTAAATGCTGCTGACAAACTCAAGATGAATTAGACTCCTCATAGCAATACAGACCTGGACAATGTTTGTCGGTGGTTGTCCACATTTTTTAAAATGGCCTCTCTGTCTGAATCTTTGTCTTGTTCTTTTCCAAGTTGCTCCAGTTCCTTCAGGAAGAATTCATCATAGGATGAAATTAACTAAGAAACTTTGCTTGTATTTAACATTTGTGGATTGTTAATTAACAAGTAGGATAATAAATGAATATTGTCAACAATCATCATCATCATCATCATCATCATCATCGGCAGTACTGTTTTGGGGGGGAAGAAGATTAAAAAAACTCAATTGTAATTTCTCCCCTGAACATCATCATCACCATCGTCATTGTCATCTCTGAGTACAATCAAACCCATTATTGCCATGATAACAGTGTTAATGATAGTTATATACTGATCATGAACTATATTATATATGCTAGTAGTATATACAAAAAATGCAAGCACTGGTTACATTTTCTATGGAGATTAAAACACTTCAAGTTAGACCAAACCACCATGGTGCTTTTCTGTAGAAGTTTTATCCAGTCTTTTATTTTACTTTGCTGGTATGGGAACCTGTCTGTTCAAAACAAAACTAAATTGATCAAAATTCTTAATACTTCATCAAAAATAACTGGTCTACCTTTGGAAAGTATTGGGTATTTCTATGAGCAGCAAATTATCAAAAAGACAAACAAAATTCTAAGAGACCCAACTCATATTCCATTTTCAGAATATTCCATTCTCCCTTCAGGCTGTAGACTGTGTGTGCCGACATTACAAACAAACAGGGTCCACCATTCTTTTATATCTTCAAGTATACGTGAAATAAATAGGAAAAGGGATTGCATGTAATTTTCAAGATTGCTGTTTTATTGATGCTATTGCTGTGTATAGATGTTTTTTTATGTTTATTTTAATGTGACTGAGACATGGTACTGTGCAATGACAATTTCCACTATATGGACAATAAAGCATTATCTTATCTTATCAGAAAATGGTGTACAATGACCAACAATGCTGAGCATTTGGCCAGGTCAGTTGTTGAACTAGAAAAAGCATAGAGACCTTGTGTGCCTCAACACCCCTGGTTATTTGACATTGGAATCAGCACCACTGGACACAGAATAAATCTGAATTACTCATTTGAGTTCCACGCTGATGATAGCAATATTCCAGGGACATCACACTGGCACACTCCACATATTTTGTATTATAGAAGATACTTACATTCACTTTTCCACGTAATTTGGTTATCCGTTCTCTGGCTTGAGCATTGAAATCTTCAACATCTTGTGTTGTTTGAGCATAATCCCTTATATCCTAGAAAAAGAAGTTATCCATTAAATATTTTGAAAATATACCCTTTATACAGCAGTCAAAAACTCTTTCAGTCATTTTTTGGTATCAGTTGACACGGTAAACTTAATGTGTAAATCAAAACAAATTCCTCATAGATCAATGAAATATCTAATATGAGGGCCAACTGTAAGTACATGGGAGTTTTTGACATTTTTTTTATATGAAATATCTTTGAGTAAGAACTGTCTGAATGTACATCAAAGTTGGGGTCATTCACTGAAGTATGATAGGAGTCATTCTCTTCCCACAGAGGCTAATCCTGTCCTATCTTCCTATGTAATCTCTGTTCTAATATGGCCCTTGACATGAGTGTTCTGGATTCGTGACTGGTTGCAGTAAGATTTAGCTGTGTCATCAGCGACGTTGTTTTAAATATGATCATTTGCAAAGTCTCGGTAATTTCCGTATGCTTCGTCAAAACTAGAACCTGTTGCATAAATGTTTCATCTAGACAGCACTCAGTCATGTAATTGTGGATCAATGGCATTTCCACCCCTGCTTATTGACAACGGACAAGCTAGTCACTAAATGTCTTCAGTGTCACATCAACAAAAACATCTTGTTGATTGATTCCTGCACTCTATATTGTGCTAGCTTTCGCTTTTCAATTAAACATGATATACTGAATCTATCCTTCACACATTGATCAAGTAACTCGATGGCAGCTGCCATATTTGATCTAATATTTGATTTAAGTCGATGCAACAGCTGATCGGATTGGATAGAAGCAAGGCAGACACTTTATATTGCATATATCATGCCGATGGGGATTTTATGAGGACCAGGAAATATTGCTGTATTAAAACAGAGTTTATGAAGGAAGATATGACAGGTGTAACCTGCGTGGGAAGAAAATGCTCACAGCCTGCTTATCACGGGATGAATGAAAGTAAACATGGCCTAAGTTAACATAGGTAACTCTTTGTTTTAGTTTGACTTGGGTCTGTCCTTGTCCATTTTCAAACTTGGTTTAAAATCAATGTGATTTCCCCTGTCTGTGAATTTTCTTTCTATAGGGCCATATTCCACATATTTTGTTTCCATGTCAGTAGTGATTGTATGAATTTCATATCAACATGGCACAAAACAATGAAGAATTCTGAATCCTTTCGACTGAAATTGTGTCTGAAGCAACAAGTTTACACCATTTTGATGACTGCTTACATTAAAACAGGGTCAGGAGTAGTTCAGCCAGCTAAACGTCGTGTTCCTGCCATGGCATACACACGTCGGAACACGACGTTTAGCTAGCTGAACTAGGTCAGGAGTTATTCTCTGCAGTGTGCACACATATTAATTGGAGTAGACCTAATCTCAGTCAAACAAATTTTTATATATTTCTATAACCAGATGCTAGCACCTGTATAAAATCATGTAACTTCGCCTTGGAATGAGCATATGATTGTCCAGTCTAAAATGGTCATAAGCTAGATATTGTACAAACAGATTTGCTGTTCTTTATAGGTACGTCAAGCCGGCGACTTCGAAATTTGTACTCAATGTAATCACATCGGTTACAGCTTCAGGAAGATATCAACCTGTATAATTGCTTTGACTTCAAGGTCTAGTTTGACAATTTCTTGCAAGCAGAGCCTGACGTGGATATCTTCCGCCGCCATGTTTCACTTCGTTACCGCATTCCGGTTGCTGTAAATAATGTAATTGATTCCAGGATTAAATTATACTCATACACGGTTTGTCACTATATTGATAACATTATAAGAATACAAAAAATCTATAACGTAGTCCATGTTATATTATACGGGAACATTATATGATCAAATATATGTCGCATTTGGTCACTTCGACCAGTTTACGATACCGGCTACTTCCGGTTTTGGCCACGTATATTTTCTTTCAAAAAGTTTTGTTGCTTTTTGAGGAAGATGGTACGAAAAACCCAGTCACGGTTTCTCCACTGAATGTCATATTCACAGAAAACGTAACCAGCACTTGGCATGAGCATGGCAAGGTAAGAGTGTATTTCATGCAACATATCTGAGTAGAAAAAAGTAGACAACAATTTTTGTAGAAAGATTCCGTCGCCAAGAATTACTGTGTGTTACACTCGTAAACCTGCACCACCATAAGAGTTTTACCCGAAATATTTGTGATGAACTTTAAGTTTGGAACAGACAAATCAATTCAAAAAAGGTTAAGCATGTTAATGCTTCACAATAACCATGGTAAACAAACCATCGTTACAAACTGTCACTGTCACATTTGACAAGTATAGTGCATGTATGGGGCCACCTTATTGCATTAGCTCTGTGTACATCATAATGATGCATTGCTTTTTGAGGTTATCCATAGACATTTTAATAGTAACTTGAACAAAAGTGGAAGAAAATTCCCAAAGAAATCAGCACTTTTTACCACATCTCTGGTAAGTGGTGATACCTGTATGCACAGTTCACTGACAAAATGTTTTCAGAACAGAACATATTTTACAAGCAGTTTCAATGGACTGAGACATAAGTTTCTGTACTCTGTGTGTGCAGATTGAAACCTCATACCATCAAAATTTTCAATAAGATATCATATTGCTAACTTTAGATATTTTTTACCATCAACAGTATTTCCAACTGTAAATCTTTTAATCCTGGATGAATGGCGTCAGTGTTTTTACTTTTGCATTGGTTATTAATTTTGTCATAAACAAATATTCAAGGTGTGAACTATTAGATTGTTAATACCAATTGATGGCTGAAAATTCCTGCTGGTTTCATAATGTACTATATATTATGTAGCTATTTTGGACAGCACAAGATCTTACGGTTGCATCTAAAATGTATGACATAGTAGCATTGTTGGGGGTATGATTATCTGTCAAGGCGTGCAAGGAAGTACAATATGTGTTCAGGTAGGTTAGGAGTGATAAAGCACAAGTGTGACAGCTTATCTACATGATCATGTACTTTAACTATGATAGTATGGTGTTTGGATTGTCTGTATTATAGTGTTAAGAAAAAAAAAGTCAGAAGTTTGGAACTTCATGCGGACCTGTACTTTTTTCACAGAGAACAGAATGCTAAGGACATGCATAAAGATCAAACAATATATAAAAGAACACATAATTGATTTCCAGAGTATTTTCCTGCGTGGTAGGTGAATGATAAAGTGTGCAAGCAACATGTTTCAGATTTGTGAAGTTATTTAAATAGTTATGCAGGTTTATTTGTCATTTAGAATGTGTGCTAGTTACAGTTTACAGCATTACAGAAAAAGCTATTCTAACTTGAATAGCATTCTGTAAAATGACCTTGGTATCATTTCTATCATGAATTTGGCTACAGGTGCCATACAGCTGAGAAGTGGCAGGGTATTGACTATATCAACAACAATACAATCATGCATACACAAACTTGTCAGCTGCAGCATGTGTTATGTTATTAACAAAGTGTTATCCCAAATGTGCCATGTGTTACATTTGTGCAGTCTTTGCCAGTTACTGTTATGATTCACTCGCATATTCTGTGAATCGAACCAAATCCCATCATGAATCCAGTTCATTATATGTGATAGGATAAAATATTCACAGTCTAAGTAAACGTAATCTCAGTGTATTTCGTTACACTCCACCACTGAGTCTAACAAAACTTAGTAGAAAGTTGCGTCAGCTAACCTTTGAGCGACCAATGACTGTCCAATCAAACGTGAGATAGTTAAATAGATTTAACCAATCAGACAACAGCTACTATTTAGGGATCGGAGGGACTTTTAAAATATTCCACTCACTGACACCGATCTCTCCACCAACAAAAATCCACATATAACACAGTTATTTAACCTGCAGTATATACGCTTTGGGGTTTCTGTTGACATGGTTACCATTAGCTAATATTTCTGCAAGATGACATCCTTGAATATTGCCAAAAACACTATTTTCAGCGACTGTTTACTCACCATTGTCATGGTTGTACGTATGCCTTATGTATCACCCGGAAGCGAGCGTACACTAAATAGCATTTGGAATCATTCGGGTATGAACCTTTCAGCGATAAAATGTTCAAAAGGTATGTGCGAATGTCCACTTCCGCGATAAGGTAAGCTGTGTTCTGATTGGTCAGTCTCAAAGGTTACCTGACGTGACCTCCCATAAGGTTTTGTTCGAATCAGTAGTGGAGTGTAGCGAAAAGAACTAAGGACAAGTTTACTTAGACTGAAATATTCATTAATTTTCTTAATCTTTTTTGGGTGTAATTTATCCATTCCCCACTCATTTCAGGTGTGCCTTGCCATGAGAATGCTGGAATTTCACTACCAAAACTATACTCATTCTCTCATTCTGCACACTGACTGATGAGAAAGTTCACATGCACAGACAGTCCTGTGAAAGTAAAAGATCTTATCTAAAGAAATTGTGGGTACTTATGAATGCCATTTAGAAAGTGGTCAAAAGAACACATATTTTGAATTACACTTTCTCATTGAATTACAGTGCAGGTACTTTTCCAGGGTTGAGTCCAATCCAGGATTCAAACCCACTCTCCAAGAGTGATCCACCCAATCAAATTTACTATCAATGATCTAACCAACTCAGCTTCCTCAAAAAGGGAGGTCTGACAACTGGTGATCTTGAGCACATACTTTGTGTTATCTTCTGTGAAGTGGAACAGTTCCAACTTCCACAGTAGGAAGCTATGAATGCTTAATGCCATTTGATGATAATGTGAAATCTGAAATGTAAGATATGTTACATTGGGCATCTCAGGCATTGCACAGACATAGTCTATACCTTATTAATTTTAGATTACAGAGCTTGTACAAAAGTACAAATGAATAAGAACATAAAATATGACATTACTAAAAACCTAAGTAGCAATAAACGTGTGCTGAAAAGTAATTACGTGAATAAGGGGATACCTGGACATTCAATCATCATTTTTAAAAAAACTGCAATGCTTTGAGGTACAAAAGGTGTACAAAGTACTTCACAGCTACTCATAGAGAAGTGAAAGATTGTCGAAAGTGACCCTGGTTGTTTTACTAGCTGTATTTACAATGTTTTTAGTTTTGATTTGTTTTTGAATGTAAGAATTTGGAACCAGCACTGAAAAGAAAAAGTGAATGAAAGTGTTAATAAAACAGCATCATAACAGCTTGGGAAACATTAAAAGATCACAGTTTGCACATAATGATGGAGGTGCTGTAGGCATTTACTGTACAGGGCAACAACAACTGTTGTCAATAAAATTCCAAGGTACTTGTATTCCGTGATCATTCAGTGTTTATAACTTTCTGGTCGTGGAAGGCTAATAGGTTAATCTCCAGTGTAACATGTGTGTGTATACTTAAGCTATAAAAGCTTAAATGTCTCCTGTGGCCTGAGTGTGACCTGAGGTGTTACTGATGGTGTTGATAAGGTGCAGTGATAAAGATCATTAGATCTTGCCTGAGGATATTATAGATCTTTGATGTTGTGATAAGTTTCCAGTTATTTCACAGAGATCTGCCATTCTCTTCTTGACCCACTGATCCAAGGAACCAGAGTTGTCGACAGTCATGTCCTGAAGTATTTAAATATACAGGGTTGTCAGTGCTATATACATAATTTCGAGTTAAAATAATGCATGAGATGTATTTTTTGCAAACACATAACTACTGGCTTGATTAAATGAACATGATTTAATTGCACCAAGTAAATGTTAACATGAAAACCTTCTTGGTCAAGTAAATAACAAGTTGCATCATGGTCCCGTAAACTCATCTGTATTGAAACAAAGGTACATAAAAGCGTGAGGGGGCATTTTAGAAGTTGTACAGGTGAAGAAAAACCATGTTCTGTGGATAGTCTTTATTGCAATGAGTAAAATTGTAGTAGGTACTAATACCGCTATCAAGTAAGGGAAAACTGTCCTGAGTTTATGTAAATCAGTGAAATATTGTGTAAAACAAAATTGGAACACATGCACATAATCATGACATAGTAATATTTTAAGTTAAATGATATTTATTCTAATTCCACGTGATGGTATACTCCCACAACATACAAGCCATTACCCTACTACTTATAACCAGCATTCGAAATAACCGCCAAGCCGGAAGCCCAGCGCTGGTTGTTATTGTGTTGGGCTAGCAGTTTCAAATATGTACAGGCCCTTATGGCCTTCAGTAAATTATCTGACAATTTACAGTTTCAGTTCCTGGTATTTCAGTGCTTTGGTGTAGGAATGTCAACACTAGTCTAACGAATAACAACTCCTCTTGTGGCATAGGCTTTGCTTGATTTTGTAGAAACAGTGTGAAACTGTGTACACTATAGTCTATTTTGTTTTTATTGGTTTGACTATAACCAAATGGGCCTGCAGATTTCGTTTAAGGCCTGTACACTGTAAAGCCTGCAGGTAGCAGCTGGCCCTGACGGCCAGCTGGTAAATTATTAGTATTGCAAATACTGCTTATAACAGTACAAGTTAACAGCTGTGCATAGTGCGTAGGCTCTTGTTGCATCAAAATATCAATGTAAGCACACTTTAATACAGTTAATACAACTATGAATATGACAAAACTATCCCCCTTTAAATAGCATTGTCTTGAACACCCAATTACATCAGTATTCAACAAGTCGTTTTTCGCCATGATCACCTCAGGCAGATCCCCTGACACAATAAGATCACATGCCAACTGGTCAGTGTCAAAAGTTAAAGGTCTGTCAATCCAGAGATGTAGATGTGTGAAAATATTGTGTCGACATTTCGCTTAATGCTAATCCACCAATATGATTGTTCCACACTGTGTCTTATAAGACAAGTCCAAAGATGTATGTTTTCATCTCACCATTTATGCATCAAGTAGGTAAAGGTTATCCGCGTATTATGCAGTAAGAACATGAACAAATACAACACATACTGTGTGAGATGGGAAACTCATGAAAAATGCTTGGTTGAAAAATCTTGCTGACAAAAGTAATTAAACTTGTAGTTATCTCTACCTACTGGGGCTGTTACAACAAACTCTCAAATTCGGGAAATCGAACCATGGCCCTTCGTGAATACAGTTAGTTATTTGTGGTCACCAGAACCAAGTATGAATGAATATTTACAATTGTTTATCTGGGCATGTTTTTCTTGGGTCTTTATTAGATAATTTAAAGTGAGATATTCAAGAATGGAATATATGCTAGCACTGCAGTAGTGCAAGTAATGTTAGTTTGCAATGGCTGCAAATGATACAGTGGAGAATAACTATACTTAGTATTAGAGTACTACAGACCAAATTTGAGTGTCATGGCAGATCACTAGTTATTACTACAGCAAATTAACTGTCAGCATGGGTGTTCCATATTTATATATTTATTTTAGGATATTTATATAGCGCACATATCCATGCAATGATTGTTTGCTCAAGGCGCTGGTATTTGCTTCCCTCGATCATTGGATACCCGTCTCAGCATCACATTGTATTATCAATCTCAGGTCCCTGGGGAGTATGTAACTCTCGCTGCCACTAGGCGCATCAAGTTCATTGTGTCTCTCTCATCCTAACGTAGGTACCCAATTCACAACTGGGTGAACTGGGACACATAGTAACAGTACTTTGTCCAAGTTTACTGCACGTTGCTGTACCCGCAACTAGGTATCTATCAATCATATAACTACAATATTATATTCGTGAATAATTATTCGTATTCATTACCCAATATTCGTGATACACATTATATTCGCCACACAGTGTATTTGTTGCAGCACTACTTCATACACATTAAGATATGCAGCTTGCTTAAAGGGGCACTTATTTTTTCTATGGACTTTGAGTCCTGGTGCTTTTCTGCTTACTAGGTGTAATTACTGCTGTTGTTGATGTGCTGCTTTACACCTCACGTTTATTTAGAGGCCATATTAATTACGATATGTATATGTGTAGGGGAAAGCAGTGAGATTTCTTGTTAGTCATTCAAAACGTTTATGAATAATTTTTATTTGAAAAAAATATATCAATATGTGATACAGGCCATAGCTGTCATCAAGGTAGCATGATCAGGAAACAAATTAACAGTTTCATTTTCAAGATCATTTCAAAATCAAGGTGACTGAGTGACATGACCTGTAGTCTGACTTTATCAGATGCTCAGGTATTGGGTGGGACTAAGGCCTCGTTTTTATGAGGTTTGAATGAAATCCCCATCATAGCCACAGTCTTGCAGTCTTCATGTGTGTAGTACATGAGTCATTGTCATAACTTTCATGTTGATATGTTAAGAGGAAAGTTTAGACTGGTGGAACAAAAATCAAGTAACATACAGATCAGTGTATGACTAGTCCTAACCAAAGGACTATGCTTGTCATAAGAGGCGACTAATGGGATCGGATGGTCATGCTCCCTGACTTGGTTGACACATGTCATCAGTTCCCAGTTGCGCAGATTGATGCTCATGTTGTTGATCACTGAATTGTCTGGTCCAGACTCGATTAATTATAGACCACTGCCATATAGCTGGAATATTGCTGAGTGTGTCGTAAACCTAATCCCACTCACTCCCGAAGACAGACATTGTCTATGTCTATCTTCATTGGGAAAAACATCAGATATTAAGGAGACTATCCATAGCCTGTGAGAAGAATTAAAATACTGTCTTGGAGACATTCCAAAACTTTCTTTTGTTCAGTTTCCAAACAAAGTAATGACTGCTTTGTCAAAATATTTTTCCAAGCATTAAGTAGAAGTTACTTTATGGAAACAAGTGCTGTAATCAATGAGAGAGCTGTTTTCTGATTAGCTAATGTTGATTTCCTATTTCATTTGGTGGTTCACATTTGTATGTTTCAGAATATCGCTAGCCATCAAATGTTTAGACTCCCAAGCATAAATGTAGCCACTTCCTTCAGACTAGTCAACTGTTCTTATCTAGATTTTGCAAAATCTTCCATGCAGTTTAACGAAACTGTTTACACATGAACTGATGTAATGTAAAACAAATGAGTAACTTTGAAATGATTATTGTCATGAGTTCAATAAATGATGAAACTGTGAAAATTGGTGTATTCTCAACAAAACTTTACACCAATACCCAGCTGTTTACATTCATGATATTTGCACGTTTTTCATTTTATCTGATGCATACTCCTGCACTAGGTTTGCAGTTGTTTTCCCCAAGTTAATCTTAATCCCAACCAAATCTTATCTTTGATATATTGTGAGTGTTACAAGTGAGTCTAAACGTTTGATGGGTAGTGTATACCAACTTGCCCTGTCCATCAATGTTTGCTGCGAACCAACTGAAATCTGAATGTTTTAGGACTGGTATCTTTGTTTCAGAATATATATCAACTGGCCCTGTCCTTCCATGTTTGCTGCCAACCAACAAGGAACATCTCGGAAATCCTTCTTGATTGGTGGCATTGTTGTCATCGCCTTCATCCTTTTCTTTCTCATCATGGTTGTAAGAACAAGGCCAGTTAACCATCCCGAAACCAAGGATGATAAATCTCTATTAGATGATACCAACAAACCGGGTTCCAAATTGCATTATGGGATAGTTATTGACTGCGGAAGCAGCGGCAGTCGCATCTACGTCTACTACTGGCCTCCACATTCTGGAAAACCTGGTGAGCTGCTCAACATCCAGCAGCTCCGAGATAGTCTTGGAAACTTGGTTGTGAAGAAAGTCGCACCAGGTAGGTACTGGAACAGAGAATCATCTGAGTCATTATCACTCTCTGAAACACCTTGCTCGGTTAAGGTGCGTTCTCAAGGTGCGCCTTGTACTAGTAACACCTTCTATCATCCAAAACTGTGTTCCACAGGAGATATTGCAAGTGTGAGATCAAATGATGTCTCTTAAGAGATATCAGTTTGACAGTAGATATTTTACAATTCCCTGACACTGCAATGATGTCATGAAGTTGATGACATCTTAATGCTATGACATTGCTGCACAGCAAGTCTGCTAGCAGTACTGTGTTCAGAGATATACATTTTTCACTGAAAACTAATGAAAAGTGATTTTTTATAAGTAGAATCTCACCCTTGTGTTTTCTGATAGCAGGTGTATCAACACTCATTGGCATAAGTAAATGGTCCACTCATTGATAAAAGTAAAAATATCCTCGACATGCCTCAGATATCAAAAGACACTCCGGTTAGATTCTCTGTGTAGCATGCAATACAGATGCAACGTGAGAACACTCACATTGTAATGAAGTAAGATGGCTTACAACTAGTCACAGCAGAGTGATGAGTCATGGGATTTCTCCTAATAGTAATACCTACTACAAGTCACACGCTCTCGGCCATTTAAAACTCCAAGGTCTGTGGCCATCTCAGAGTGACATTCCTTTTGTTTATGTTCAAATCATAAAGAGATACAACTGAAAGGCATTGATCTTCCCAGAGAAGAAAACGAGTGGTTTGTAGGTTTTCACTTGTTGCAAGAATGTTCTGCCTGAGAATTCAGTGACAGATCCATACTGATTTAGGCTTTCTTGTCTTCTTTTTCAATGACTGCAATGTTTTGACTGACATTAAGACTAGGGTTTCTTCTTCACTTAACAAATATATATTGGCAAGTCAAACGCGAGAATCTTGTGAGATACAAGTTGTGTGCAACATAAAAAGCACACAAATAACATTTTTGTTCTTGCCACAAGTTGTATGCCACAAGTTGTCACCACATCACCACAAGTTGTCACCACATCACCACAAGTCGCAACAAGAGAATACACCTTCAGACAATGTTGTCCATGTTCAGCATAGCCATAAATAAATATATTTCCATTTGAACTATTACTTTTGCTATTCGTTAAAACGTGTCCATGAAGATCTGTGTTAGAATTGGTCCCCAGCAACCAATGCTTGTCGTGCGAGGTTACTGACAGGATCGGATGGTCAGACTCACTGACTTGGAAGCCACATGTCATATCCCACTCAAGGCTCATGCTGTTGATCACTGTATTATGTTGTCTAGCCTGCCATGTAGCCTGCCATTGCAGCATTAAGTAGCGAAGAAACAAATAAAGCTGGTACATAGCAAGTTGGCTGATTGTTCTTCAGGTCTTTCTGAATACGAGGACACTCCACATGATGCCAGTGACCACATCGCTAAGCTTCTCCAGTATGCCTCTCAGTACATTCCCAAGGAGCACCACAAGGAGACTCCATTGTACATCCTGGCAACTGCTGGCATGAGGATGATACCTGAAAGGTGAGACTGAGAATAGTATTTGTACAGCAGATAAGATGGGTGCAGGAGATGGGGGTCAGTAGGCACTGGTAGGCTGGCCTTGTTTTATGGAATATTTAACTGGCAAACAAGGATAGTTTGGACCAATGCAGAGAACAAGTTTATGAAAAGTAGGCGGTGCACGACAGTGAGCGAACCCATTTGGTTTTTGAAAGGTAGAGCAGATGTTAGATCTTGCTTGTGCAGTGCATGACAATGAAATTGATTCTCATTTAGCTGCACACACCCTGCTCATAGGACTTTCATGCTTCATCCGTCTCACAACACTTGATAGCGAACAACCTGGGACCCCTTCACTCAGATTACCAAGTGCCAGTGGGCAGCACTCATACATGCTAATACGGGTCAGTTATCAGCTCGGTGCTCAACCTTGTTTGCCAGTAGTAACGTTTTAACACAGCTGACTTGTTTAAACTTTAAGGGTAGACGAGTGGTGTTCACTCATCACTCTGAAGACCAGGGTTTGATTTCCCACATGAGCATGACATGTGGCGCCCATTCCTGGTACCCCCCAATGATATTGCTGAAATATTTCTGAAAGATGTTTCTGTTATCCCACTGCAATATGCTTTTCTTCCTTTTGTCTCATTGTAGAGCTCAGAAGGCCATCCTGACAGACTTGCTAACAGACATCCCCAAGCTGTTTGACTTCCAGGTGGCTGAGAACCACTTTGAGGTGATCAGTGGAAAGCTGGAAGGAGTGTACGCTTGGATTGCTGTCAACTACGTCCTCAACAAGTTTTCCCATGGGCCAGAAGGTGAATCTTCAGACATGACAGAATCTAGCAGAGTGATCATAAGGAGGCTTTTCAGTGCCCTTTGTTGTATAATTATTAAGAAATGCTTCTTCAGCTGCGACAGTGAAGGGTATGATAGTATATATCTATTGATAAGGATGTGACCATATACCTAGCTATCAACAGGAAATCAACATCTATGTTAGGTACCATGTAGCCATTGTGAACAGAGGATAAATACCAGACATTTTTTGTTTGTTTTATGATATCTCAATAACAGTTAACAATTTCATGATGCATGTTTAAATGTGTAGACTTATACATGTGAAAAACATGTTATTTATTGCATTTGATAGGGAAGACCCTGGCTTATGACAAAGGTAGGTTGACCATAAGGAAACCTGGGTAGGAGAGAAGCTGTATTGATAAAGATAAGGTTGTTTCAGGGCGTAGCTGGATTGATTCCACGTACTGTGTTGTTCTATGCTCATGGCATCAGCTATGGGCTTGAAAATATACCCAGACTGTCGGGTAGCCTTGTGGTTAAAGCATTCACTTGTTGTGCCAAAGACCCGGGTTCAGTCCCCACATAGGTACAATGTGTGAAGCCCATTGCTGGTGTTCCAAACCAAATGCTGGCATATTGCCAAAAGGGGCCTGAAACTCACTCACTCTGGATATAAAGGAGAGTGACAAAGCCGACACTTTCATTCCAGTCAGTAATGAATTTCAATGACCTGTCTTGTTTCAGACCATGCTCTAGTCAGTGTGAAGCTCCCTGGTCAAGACGGGAGGACCCACCTGCGTCGACGGACAGTTGGCATGATTGACATGGGAGGAGGATCCGTGCAGATAGCTTTTGAAGTTCTGAATGAGGTGAGAATTAGAATTAGTCAGTGTTCAAATAGTATAGACTATCAAGGCATGTGCATTAACCCATGATTCTCATAAGTGACAGGATTTGATGGTCAGACTTGCTGACTTGGTTGACACATATCATTGTTTCCCAATTGTGTAGATCAATGTTAATGATGTTATCACTGGATTGTCTGGTCCAGACACGATTATTTAGAAACCGCCGCCATATATCTCAAATATTGCTGACATAATACAACATTAACATCATGTCCCCAGAGGGAAGAACTACCCAAGAACCTGATTGCAGAGGTGAATCTAGGCTGTCAGGACTCTGACACAGAACACATATACCGAGTGTACGTGACCACCTTCCTTGGATATGGAGCCAACTCCGCACGGGAGAGATACGAGGAGAAACTACAGATGGAGGCTGCCAAACTAGGAGACAGGTATGACAATGGACCAATATTCCTACAAATTTCAGTCAGTGGTCTGAGGTGTAGCAATTCACTATGAAGAGTTGCCTCCCTTAGGTTGACCAGGATGAGCAGTTGTGTTTGAAATGTTGTATCGGACCAAATCCTCAGTCAGCACCCTACCCATGTATTTGGGGCTCTCCTAGAGGGACAATTTAAGTCAGGAACAGATTTGGTTTTATCTCTGAACATGTTGTGACCTGGTTAACAGGTTGTGTGTATCATACAAATACAGCTGGAGTTTAATTTCACCCTGTTCTCTTTGGATTTTCCCAAATGCATAGTCAGTCACTTGTTACCTATCCAGATTTAACTGCTTTCATGCAATGGTGATGCAACAGGAGTTTCACTTAGGAGATTAGGAAGTGTTTTCGGATTGCATTGATTCGGTTCGCCATGAACTTACTTATTACTTTAATCCAGGAGACTCTCAAATGGAAAAACATTCTGTTAGCATTCTAAGGTGAAAGTTAAGTGATAAGACTCTGCCCTTGATATTCCAACATCAATCTCAGTGTTTTGATATCATGATCCGGTGGTTGACATCAATTTATCCAGTCCCACTGTACGAGTTTCAAACATCAGATAAAGCCACGATCATTAATTAGCCCTTTACAGTGTTGTAGGGGTGGTTGGATAGCCTAGTGGTTAAAGCATTCTCTCAACACGCCAGAGACCTGGGCTTGACCTACACAAAGTGTGAAGCCTAGTTCTGGTGTCTACTGCTATGATATTGATGGAATATTGCTTAAAGCGGCATAAAATTTCACCCAAACTAAACACATTTCACTCTGTCCATCATAAAGTTGTAAAATAAGTCAGTATTGATATTATTAAATGAATGTGGACATGATGGTTGTCAGCGATACAGCTCCAGGGTGGAGAGACTGGTGGTAACCATGGCAGCCGGTAATATTTTGTCCAGTTGTCACCCTCCTAGGATGGGTAACACAGAAATTTGTTTCATTGACCAATTAAATTAAAGCATTTTATATGAAGGTAAGATATCGTGTGCAGGGAATTATAGGATGCAAATTCCTGCATACTGTGCTCATGAAAATTGACAATGGACGTAGTGAAATCGACTAAATCAAAACTGTCCACAGGTATGCAGAAGAAGTCAAAATACTTTTGTTAATATTTTGAGCAAGTAACAATAAGTTATCACTATGTCTGCTACTAAACTGCTTATGATATGATTTGCAGCTTAATTACTGTGATGAATGTTATAACACAGTAGTAATAATATTTATTTCCGTGTCTGGGACCCCCATTTTTTTGGTCACAGTCAAGGGACCATCAAGGTAAATCCATTCATGTGTTGTGTGTTCCAGTCGACCTGGTCAGAACACGAGCTACCCAATTCTAGATCCGTGCCTCCCTCAGTCGATGCCACTGGAGAGTGAAGATGACAAAAGCGTGAAGCACTACTTCAAGGGTACTGGCAGCTACGAGGTGTGTCGGACAGCCCTCAAGCCCCTCCTCAACCTCACTGTCCCCTGTCAACAGGAACCTTGCTCCATGAACGGCGTCAGTCAGCCAGTGATTGACCATGCACGTTCCACCTTCTATGGCTTCTCGGAGTTCTGGTACACCATGGAAGATGTATATCATAAAGGCGGCAATTACAGCAGTACAGTTTTCAATAAATATTCTTCAGTAAGTGACCTAAACGTCTTGTAGTTGTAGTAGGGTAGCCTAGTGGTTGAAGCGTCTGCTTTTATCTCTGAAGACATGGTTTGATTTTCCACATGAGTGCAATGTGTGAAGCCCATTTCTGGTGTTTCTGTGCCATGATTTTGCTGGAATATGGCTGAATGCAGCATAAAACCATACTCACTCACTTCTTCTATTTGTATAGGTTTGTTATCTTGTCGTTTGGCACGAAGTGATAATTATCCCAAACCTATGTCACTTCAGACATTCCTCCAATGTGAAGCTGACATGTTCTGATATGCTGGCATGAGGACGATTTGATAGCCAACTATGTCCTGGGTTCGATTCCCCACCTTGGCAAGGTGTGAAGCCCATTTCCGGTGTCTCCATGATGATATGGCTGGAATATTGCTTGAAGAAATTGTTCACACACTCACTGCAATGGAAGCAATGTTCAGTCATAGAGTGTGTATTTCCTCCGCTGGCTTATCAGATCCTTTTTTACTCAGTGATACGATAATGTCATTTATATTTAGAGTTCACTTAATATGATGATGTTATTTTCAGGAGTTTTGTGGCTCAAGCTGGTCTCAATTATCTAAATGGTACGAACAGCATTTGTACCCCAAGGCTGATGATGCTAGATTCAAGTAGGTGTTTGCTTTTCATCATGACAATTTTATTGCTTTATTATTTAATAATCACCAGTAACAGTTCACAATAGCAGTAAGTCACTCATTATGTTATTCTTGTTCCAAGTAATTGACTAACTGTATAGTGTCATGTTTTTGCCTCATTGAAAAGGTTTATGTGCATGGTAAATGAGTTCCATTTTAAATATCCTGGAGGTGGGCTACTGGTTACATCATTCATTTGTCATGTGAATTGTGTTTCTTCTTATAACATGTGCGTGCATGCGTGCGTGCGTGTCTATATATTATATTGTTTGAATCCCATTCATTAATATTGTTAGAATATTGCTAAAAGTGTGAATGATGATGATGATCATGATGATGACAGATGATGTACAACCACCTTTAAAGCTCAGTTCCACACTGCGCAAGTATTTGGTTTTTCTGTGTCATGGTCTCTGGATCAAAATATGACCAAACTCCACTTTCAGTATTTTTCATGAGCTGAAGGGAAATAATAAAGCTGTAACAGGTACCTGGGTCAGATCAGGTTATGCTTCCTTGGGTACTCAGGTCCTATGTCCTAGCCATAATAATATCCATATGAGACCTGCTCTATGTTGTCCATGAGGCTGACACACTGTGATGTAACACTGTCCAAAATGTCTACCCATCCCAGCCTTAGTAACAACCATCTGACACCTGAGAGCAATCATTCACTTATTCTCCACAGATACCAGTGTTTCAAAGCAGCATGGCTATCCACAGTCTTTCACAATGGTTTCAAGTTTCCAGAAGAGTACAGGAATCTGAAGTCTGCTCAACTGATCAATAACAAAGATGTCCAGTGGACATTAGGAGCTCTCATCTACAGGACACGGTACATCCCTCTCAGGTAGGACTGTCCCTTGGAGTCAGCATACTGAATAAGTTATCCCCATTAAACGGCACTACGAATGAACTGGCACTATAAGACAGGTCTTGTCAAGTTCAAGCTGACAAAAACACACAAATGCAAGTCCTAACTTTGTCCTGTTATTGTAATAATCTGAAACCCTATTTTTATGTTGTGTCACATAATGCTAATGCTACCTCTGGTCCCTGACTGCTAAATGTCACCGACCCGTGAAGATCTCATGCTTGTCGTAAGAGTTGACCAACAGGGTTGGGTGATCTTAATTGTCACTTAATTGTCTGGTCCAGACTCAATAATTTATGAACTGGCATATTGCTGAGTGGGCATTAAACAACAAACCAATCAACCATCAAAATGTCTACTCATTACAGTCGTAATATTGCACACAGAAATTTTGTCATAAAATTGTAATTATCTTAAGCTGCCATCACACGACAAACTAAACTTTGACAACGCATGTTGTCAAGCTCGTATTTGAGCATGTGAACATTCCAACTACTAGCCACCAACACCAGTTTCAGAGTTGTGAAACTGTTGTCGACAAATAGGATCAGTCTCTATTCTCACTAACTTTCCATCAAACTTTCGGTGTTTTCAAACTCAGTTTGACATATGAAGTGTTGTCAAACTCGTGTTAGACAGAAATGACCAATCACAGTCAACGAGGCATGGTGCTGAAATGACACGAAAGTTTGACAATATGTGTTTGACATGTGAAAGCACAAGTTTGACAACTTTCAAAATTTCAACATGCATTGTAAAACTTTAGTTTGACTTTAAACACAAATATGTTAAAACCATTTTGTAGCACCACACCTGTTGCTTGCTGAGAGAGGCAACTTAAAGAGAAACTACACCTGTCCAACAAAAGATTGTTTAGAACCTCATGACAAGGCTGTTTCTCTATTTCAGGGACATAGAAAAACATCAGTTGGAGTACCAAACTGCGCACAAGCCATCCTCATTCCGTATGTCCAGAGTGTTCTACAACGAGTACCTCATCCTTGTGTGTTTCTTCATCGTCCTCGCCTCCATCGTGCTTTACATGCAGAGACTGAGATTGTGTCCCAAGAGGAAGGACATCCGCCGTGTCCCATCCATGTCCTACTTCCTGACCGAGGAGGACCAGATGGAACAGGGGAAGAAGAGCTACGTTTACTTGTGATGTCCTCTCATGTTAGGCAGTCAGTGCAGGACATGATTTCCGGATGTCATGTTGTGTGTGCTCAGTAGGGTTGGCTTCTGATTTAGATCAGAAGGGTTGATAATTGTTATTTCAGTGTTGATCAGTTAATATCAGAGAAGTAACTGTAAGAAAATTTGCAAAATGTTCCCAAAGAAGACGGCATGTTTCTTATCTTTGATGATGGATGGATTAATTTGTGGACGTTAACAAAAAGAGTTTCTGCTTTCTGCAATAGTCAATAATATGCCTGGGCTCACTTTCACAAAGTGATCTT
Source organism: Haliotis asinina (assembly GCF_037392515.1). Classification (NCBI taxonomy): domain Eukaryota; kingdom Metazoa; phylum Mollusca; class Gastropoda; order Lepetellida; family Haliotidae; genus Haliotis; species Haliotis asinina. The sequence continues at coordinate 27,494,306 of NC_090294.1, read as the reverse complement.
AGCTCTACCATGATTGTAACTCCCTCTCTCCAACATATATTGCAATAGTCAATAATATGCCTGGGCTCACTTTCACAAAGTGATCTTAGCTCTACCATGATTGTAACTCCCTCTCTCCAACATAGGCTTAAGAGTGTCACAGGGCTAACATCGCTTTGTGCAAGTGGGCCCTGTTCAGTAAGCGAAAATGATGACACAAATTTCATATTGATAATGATTAACATTTCTTCCAATTGCCAAACCCAATTGCTGTCTTCTGGAGTAGACTATAACCAGTCTGGTTTAGTTTGTGAATTGGTGACACACCTTTAGTATCAATAATCATAAATGTTTCTTCCCACAGACCATAATTCTAATTATCAATGAATGAAAACAGCATATTTCATATCTCAGGTGATTACCTTGTTTACATTAAGTGTTTAACAAAAACAATTAATGTCTCATGCAGTTCAGAGTAACAAGCCTGATCAGTAATAGAAAATGATGACAGAACTGTCATATTAATAATGATTCATATTTCTTCCCATCGACATTAATTTTGATTGTCGTTCTTTTTGCCAGACCTGTAGTTTATTTTATGTACTTTAGGATGTTTTAAATGATATTATATTTGATAGATTGCCTGTTTATGTTATGAAATCAATGATGTGTTAAACACACCTGATTGTGTATTTAATGTCTTCTACTCAGGAGTGATGACAGATTACGGAAAGTAACATTGAAGAATCATGTGTTCCTATAGCAGAGATTCCAACCTGTGATCGTTGTCGCTACTGATTTTAAATTCAAACCAGCCAGTATGGTTGTGCTGGAAATTCTTTGACATTTGAAAAAAAGTAATTAAAATTCAGATATGTAAACAAAAACATATATTTTTCTGGATTAAACACATTACCATTCATCAAATTTAGTGACATTTGAACTGGAATCATTGCAAGTAACAAACATACTTTTAGCAAGTTGTCTTTCTCAAAATACATCATGGTCATAAGTACTTAGTTTAACTGCTCGTTTTATGGTCAAACTACTAACTTTCATCCTTGGAACTACTATTTGCAACACTTTGGGGTTGTCATCTTTGTTGTAGTTCAGGAATGTACACCTATGCACAAACATCAAGTGACTTTTTTAGACATGTCACTAATGTGTATATATAATCAGATTTTAAAAGTGTTGTTTTTTATTGTAAATGGCCACATATTTTGTGTACATCATACTCAGTGTGTTTACGTTGTGACTTTGAGATTTTTATTCAGCCTGAAGACATGTATATTCACTGACTTGGTTCAGCAATTGTGGTTCCCATCTGCATAAGCTCCTCACACTGATATGTTGACTAATCCTCATCATGCTGGCGGTGTCGGCACTGCAGTGATTCCTTTCTCACCAGATTTGCCTCTGATTATCATTGAGCTGCAGAATCTTAGGGATGTCCCAGCTGATGAACTTTTCTTTTTGGTGCATCTGTTACTGATAGCTACAACTGCTATTTGTTGACTTGATCAATATATCCCCTGAAACTTTGACTTTGTTATAAGAAAACTTTGAGAGTTGGTTCGTCACAAAACCCAAATCCATAAATTTTTAAACTTATCCTATCCCACATATCATATTCTTTTTCTCTTTCTTGTGTGAGATAACATAAGTATTATAAATATACAATTTATATTTAAAATTTTCAAATTTTTAAACTTATCCTGTCTCATGCAAGGCAGAGGAAATACCAGGTATAGGATCACTATTAAAGACATACAAGTTAGATTATAGATATACAACAGTTAACATCTGCAGTTCCTCTGACATCAAACATTTGAGTTGATTCTATAGAAGTTATAAATTATTCACTGTCTTTTACTGCTTGATAAACTGCTAAAGGGTGTAGAGGACTCCAACATACTTCCTGTAGACTCAGAGAGAGTGTCCCTATAATCATCTGTGTAATTTGGTCATTTTACTTTGTCAGTATTTGAACTGAATCTGGCGTGTGTGAAAGGATGGTTTGATGAAGGAAATCCAGGTTTCATTTGTTAGCTAAATATTAACCATGTTATCAGGGTTTGAAGAAAACCACATTTACAGGATTGTTTTTAAAGTGTGTGCTTTTTAGCAGTGGTGGTCTTTTTGGGGCAACCAGTGTATTTGAAAAATGATGTTTCCCAGTTTCTTTACTGTATTCTTCACAAATATATGTGTAATATTTCATAACTGTAAGACAGTTTATGTAAGATAGTTACATTTTAAGGTCTCTGTGTCTCTGCCAGGCTGTGCCATTCTGTGTAGTGTTGCACAACTGTAAAACAGTTTATGCCTGATAGTTATATTTTTAGGTGTCATGCACTATCATAGCGCTACGAGTATTGTTCCTCCTGTATTGGAACATAGACTTGTAGCGCTACGATACCTTTGTCAAATGGGTCCCAGGGGTGAGCAGCACCTTTTAAATCTTTGAATGAGGGGATACAGATAAAAGGAAAATCTTATAGATGTGATTGTATTCTGTAATTTGTGGAATGCAATGTTTTAGAATATATTTGTTTTACACTCTCATCAGGTGAATGAAAGGTAGGGTTTGTTTGTTGCTTAAAGCCATATTCAGCAATATTTCAGCTATATGGTGGCAGTCTGTAAATAATCTTGTCTGGACCAAACAATCCGGTGGTCAATATCATGAGCATAGATCTACGCAGTTAGGATACCATGACATGTCAACGAGGCTGACACCCAACGCTGTTAGTCACCACTTCTGACAGGCATAAGTTACTGAAGACCAGTTTCAACACGGATCTTGACAGTAGCGAAATCCAGAACTTTCATGAGTATGTGTGAGAACAACAGAAAAGGAAGATAACAAAACTGAACACTGGCCAAAGGGAGCTAATAGTTATCTGCTGGAGTATTGTTAGCAATGGAGGCGATGGGGTAGTCTAGTGGTTAAAGCGTTTGCTAGTCAGGCCAAAGACCCAGGTTCATTTCCCCATGGGTACAATTTGTGAAGCCCATTTTTTTGTTTCCTCTGCCATGATGTTGCTGGAATATTGCTAAACGTGAAGGCATTGTTATCATTACAGGCAATGGACAGATTAAAACCAAGGCTACTTTGTAATTGGTGAGAAAGTAAGCATATACCCTGAAGTGTCATGTCTTTCAATTGCAAAAGTTGACGTCCATGTTTTTTGCCCCTTCAGTAATATCTTTTGTTTACAAAGTTTTAGTTTTTCATTCATAATGTTGACAACCCAGATCTGCAAGTGATGGCAGCTAGCTAGAGGAAGGAGTCTTTTGTTACAGATTCCCAATGAAACAAGAATTTACCAATCTGTATCGAACCATTGAAATCACGTGATTGATTATCAGGTTGTTATTCTCAAAAGCAGGTGATGGCCTGAACAAAAACTATTCAGGGCCAAACATCCAATGATCAATATCATGAGCACCGATTTAAGCATGGGGGATATGATTTAAGTTATTAAGACTGCTTGCACAGTTACAAACTGTCTCTTTGGCGTCCTAAATGTCTATGATGTCACCCCAACCATGTCATATTATTATGAGTTTGCTCAATTTGGTGCAATTAGTTCACTGTTATTTTGTTTTTACAAAGGATTCATCGCATTTTGTTTGTCCCTGAGTGATGTATTGTGTTATCATGCATGGCTTTCAAATTTTGTTAGATATTCTAAACAATTTCAAATTGTGTCAAATATTCGAAACATTTTCAAATTCTGTAGCTTTTGCTGTAGAGTAATCCTCAACTATCATCACCAGAGAGTCCTTTGTGCTTTTTAACCTGTATAGTATAGTGTATTTGTAAAGGTACATTTCTAATTGCCCCAAACATTGTTTTGTTTTCTTCAGTTTAACATTGTCATCTGTCCCATATTTTTCAGAAGAATGACAACTGAAAAGTTTGTACCTCTTCTGTTGTTAGACGAATCAGCGCTATGCATTTGAAGTGTTTGTTACTTAGGATTTGTAAAAATGTTGTTACATCTCAGTTCAAGACAAAAAATGTGCAACATTTGAATACCAAGATTATATTTTAGGGAATGGATTTGTCATACTAATTGTAAATATGGTACTTCCTATTTTACAATTCCCTTTTTGACATATTCCATAAATAGGTTTGTATCTGCCTGTGCATGTGTTTGGATTGATATCACTGGTGGTCAAGATACACACAGATTATTGCATTGATTTGCTAGAATCTGTGTGATAGTGATTGACAAATACATGATTAAGATGTACTTGGAATTGATCAGTGGTCCCTTCTTTTAACAGAGGTTTCTGATGATGGAAGGTGTTTTGACACTATCATTAAAATAATATGGACAGACAGACAGACACACACACACACACACACACACACACAGACAGACACAGAGACAGACACACACACACACACACATTTCTTGGAGGTTGAAGAGGAAAGTTGTGTGTGTATTTCTGTATGTTTGTCTGCCTGATAGCAAGAAACTGGAACTTCGTCACTGTTCAAGCTGTGTTGAAGTTGGATCATTCCTTGTAAATACTTCCTAGTTATGTATATATTGTTGTCATTATGCAGGGTGTACAGTGTACATGTGTCAACTGTGTGTACAGTGTGCATGTGACTGCTCAGGGTGTACAGTGTCTGTCTAAACCTCATGCATCATTAAACCCACACACTCACATTTAATCCCATCCAATTTCAGAAAAGTTTTTTTATTTCTTGTTTAATTTCTTCTCCCTCAGTTTTATCATTTTATCAATTTTTATGAGAATTTGTTTAGATATATCTTAAACAGATTTGTACAGAACCACATCAATACAAGACAGTTTTAGTTTTGATAACCATCAACAGCATTTATACTTTAATGACAGGGGAATATAGGCTGTGAAAAGTATATTTGAAATGTCATACATCCAAACACACGTAAGAAAAAAGCTGACACGCGCTGCCCAATGTACTTGGGTGACAGAATCAGAGTTGCCTCCATTTGGTTTCCAGAATCCAAATTAACTACAGTTATCCTAGACAATGAAACAAGTCATGTGGAGGACAATGTTTTGACTCTTGAAGACGAAAATGGTCCACATCGATCAGCAACTTGCATCAGTTGTTGCACGATTGAGTCCTGGATTTAGATCACCCTGTGAGGACAGGGAATAAAGTCAGTATAAGTGTCCCCAGCTTGAGAATCATGGTAATTTAAGAAGTCCTTGTGTTGGTATTCAAAAAGATGTGTCAGAAACCAGAACTAGTGTCTGGGAAAACGGCACCTCAGAATAGTATCCACTTGAGGATTTTGTAGACAAGACATTTTGTCACTCTTGTGATATTTTTCTTTTATAACATATTTCTTCAGTCCTTGCTTCACCCTTCCTGTTTCCTGGATCCTTCTATTAAATCATTCAAATCCAGTTTTACTTACGATTCTGAATTGCCCTTTTTTAACTATGTGAACAACATAGTAAAGAAACTATATGTTAACATTTGATTTTGCATTTAACAATGCATGTTTTGTAACTGTTACTGATGTTTTTGCTATTAAGATTAGATCAGTATCAGTGTTTATTGAAATCAGGGTAGATTGTAATAGATGTGACTGTATTCCTGATATTCTAGCAATATTCTTTTGATTTTAATAGTGTTTTTTCTGTCAAAGAGGAGTCACAGAAATTATGTGTGAAGCCCATTTCTGTGTCCCCAGCTGTGATATTGCTAAAACTGACATAAAACAAAACTTGCTCACTCACTCACTCTTACCCATAATTGCCTATAAAGTGCTGTTATCCCTACTACAGACTATTTATGTGACTGCAATGACCACTGCACACCAACCATTGTTGCTAAAACCAAACTCACGCATTAAGCAACAAGCACTGGCATGCTATCATTTCTCATTTGCTAGATAATTTAAATTAAGATGTATATGTCATACATATATATGCTGAGGAAGAGTTATGTTTTATCTGTAATTTTTCATATTCCATGATCCCTTCATAGTTTGTTGTGGGATTTCTCAGTGCCGCCAGATTGTGTGCTGAAATGTGATGGGTTAAAATCATGTGAGATGGGGATAAAAATCAGTCTGCAGTTGAATATTTGTCTTGACAAATATTTTTTTCGTCAGTTAGGAATTTAAATAAAAAAACAATTGCTATAGAGATACTGCATCACGTACATAATGCTTCATGGATGTGGAATAGCAGCAGACAAATCTGAAAACCTATAGTTTTCACACCCAAAGTTCTCCAAATGGGACGGTGAAGTAGCCTAATGGTTAAAGCATTCATTCGTTACTCTGAAGACCCAGGTTTGATTTCCCACATGGATGCAATGTGTGGAACCCATTTCTGGTGTTTCAGTTTCAATAGACTGAAATAATTTTGATAAATGTTATGTCCTGAAGACTAGATTTGTTGAACGTCAGTATAGTCTTAATGATTCTTAGCTATTTTTTTTCAAGGGTCAGACTTATTATGAAGATTGCATGATTATTTAGTTGAAGATAGCATAAATATTCAAGTGGTGGAAGGGAGGTAACTCTGCATCTATGACTTCTTAAGGTCAGACAGTGTCACTACAGTGTATGTTGTGTGTTTAAAATTTGGAGGGTGAGGTGAAGGCAGAACAAGGTTTATGATTTCAGGTTTAGAATAATTATATTTTATGATATAATAACAAAACAACTGAATGCTAAGTCCAGCTATTGTGACCACACTTGAGGAAGCATTGATGAGTTGTCAAAGTCAGTGTTTCTCCCCTTCCTGGATTGGTCCAGATGTTGTCATATCAGAAATGATCTCATTCACTTCATCCTGGGATATTGCTGGTAGATTTGGAACCAATATTTGAAATATGTACTCTTCATAATGTCCCTGTAGTCATTTCCGGCTTCCATTGTTTTAGAACACACTCAGACTTTTCTTCATGTGAGACTTGTGTCACTTTAGCTTTCATTCCTACATCGTTTTGTTTGTTGTGAACTGCCACACTCTGCAATAATCAAATATATGATCAAGTCTGTACCAGACAATCCGGTGATCAGCAGCATGATCTACAGTTGGGATGGGATGCCATGTTTTAACTAAGAGAGCCTGACCACCTCCTATGACAAGTACTGGTATGGTATCCTCTAGTTAGCACCAGGTCGCTAGTTAGCGTAACGTCTTTTTTAAGCGCAAGGTACGTTTTTCATAAATGTATTTTCCCCTCATCCCCAAATTGATTATTTTAAGAATGGTCCCTTTAGGAGCTGATGTTGATATAACTCTCAATAATAAATAACAATTTATTACACCCTGTAATTACAGTAATCGTTGGGTCCCTAAAATTACAGTAATCGTTGCGTCCCTAAAATGTGCTGGGTCTGGAAGTCTGTGGAAAAAATAAATGCTTAGGAGCTTATTACAGCAAATATGGTAACTGAAACGCTATTTATAGCAGCTTTGTATCCAACACATTTTTTTTTATAGTTTTGTCTGCCATAAAACACAGGGTAATGTCCTGTCCTTGTGTAATATTTGGTAACATATCGATTTAAGACCCATGTCTTTCCCCCTACCTCTGTTATCAATATCAGGAAAAGTTTGGTTCAACCTGCAAAATTTCAGCCAGAATTATGCATATTATGATGAAAGTTTTACATGAGAGTTGTATTGTATTCATGAAAATATTGTTTTGTGTTGTTTGTGTATGGAAACTTTTAACCAAATGGATGACATCCATGTTAAATGTGAATGAAATGTTTGATAGAACGAGAGATTGTTTATTTACAAATATCTATGCAGCTTGTCTCCTCGATATCTCCAGGGTATACGTTCCAATAAGTCTCCACTATACCCTGGATGCAACTACGGCTCGGTCCGAAACTTTTATTACCTCCCTTTACCGGATGGCATCCTCACAACCAGCCAATCAGCTAAGCCACTGTTACAACTGAACTTGCCAGTGTCAATAAAGATAGCAGTTGCAAATGCGAAGGATTTTTTGCAGTGCTACTCAGATTTAGGAGAAATCATACAGACACATAGGTCCTGAAATTTAAAAAAAAATATATAGGCAAAAAAAATATATATATCTTCCTCTTTCAGAGAACCTCTGCATGGTTTGTTTTGCCAAGTTTAATCGGTTAGATAATTTAAAAAGCGAAAGTGAGTTGTGATTGACTCGCTCAACATCCCGGCATTTACACCCGATTGGATAAAAAGTCAGCCAGGGGAGGTAATAAATTTATCGGGCTTAGCCGTAGATGCATCCAGGGTATAGTGGAGACTTATCGGAACGTATACCCTGGAGATATTGAGGATGGTTTCAGGTTACTAAGTATGTTACACTTACATTAACATTGGTGTTTGAGCCAATCTATTCAGTGGGTTTCCCATACAGAAAGTTTGAATTTAACAAAGAAAAACTTACACAGAAAATATGTATTCCTGAACTGGAACTCTCTTTAGGTGGCAATGCTTTTGTGTTCAGTAACACAGGTGTGTAGATTAATTTAATTACATTTGGGACTGCCGCTTTTAGTTCATTTTATGTTCATAATACTTTGTCTTAATGCTTCTCTCAATGGCCCAGAAGCCCGAGTTGCTGATTATCTGATGAGAACGTTCACAGGTGTGGATTCGGGATTTTGGAAAAGGGGGATGCACATAAATGATAAAGTTCAAAGGTTAGGGAGAAATACATCCCCACGTTTACCTGATGTGATATACTATAGATAGGTTGTCAGGTGTTCAGCACAAAGATGCATCATATCAGGAATGGAGCTGATCTGTTCGTAAGACAGTAATCATTAATGTTATATCTGTAAATTATATACTGAGTCTGTCTTGTTTGAAGACTGGCTCTCCATGACAAGTATTTGTTTTGTGATGTTCCAAGGGGAGATTACTCATATAAGATTAATACTCCACACACATGTTCATGTCCTAACACAGTCATCACTGTTCCAGAATCTGTGTGTTCTAAATATTTTCAACTTACCTGATACATCTGCAGGACAGACTAGTGCCCCCTGTAAATATTGGTATGACTGGTAAAACAATTACAATTATGAATTCAGCATAAAGCTTGACTCATATATAAAGGGTTAAAATATACAATATTTTTTGTTGCTTGTTATTAATACTTATAAGCTCGGTTTTCTATCTTCAGGAATCAATTTGTTCTATATCCTACCATTTGTGATTGTTCGACTGTCTGCCAGACACCTGGTCTGTTTCAGGTTCTTAATGTGGGCACATTATCACAAAAGGTATTCAGCTTAAATATATTTGATGAAATTGTAAATATATGTATTTCATTGTGAAGTAACTGAATATCTTCCAGAGACAAATTGTATTTGTGGTAGATATTGATGCTATTGTTATGAAAGGCTGCCAAGTCTCTCCACAGTGAGATTAACTACAAAAAGGGAAATCCAATGTATGGCTCTTGGTCTTTTTAAATTTGAAAAAGTGTAAGTAGCGTGTACAGACATGACAATGAATGTCTCATTAGTGTTGCCTTGGTGTAATCAGTATCTGACAAATATTACCTGTTCTTGTATATAACATGTTAGATTTAGCCATTTGACACCACCTAACCAGCATTTAATGGGGACATTTTACTCCTGTGAAACAAAATCTAACAACAAGTATTCAGTTAAAATTTTGTATTGTCAATCTAACCTACACAGCATTTTTTCTCATTTAATAATTAGATGGGTGAAATAGTTAATTTGTTTGGTTCAATATCTATAAACTATGCTACATAGCTCCCCAGACTTGTGTTTTCTGTAGCTTTTTCTTTAAATGGTTAATTTTTGTTTGAAAAAGTTTTCAATTTTGTTTAGTATATATGCAATGTAGAACTCCAAATATATACTCAACAAAACAAGTTAAGGATCACCACAGTTATCAATATTTTGGTATCTAATAGTTCATAATATGATGTGTGTAATACTTAAATTTCAATATTGAAAATTGGGTTGTCCTTAACTTTTTTGTGTGAGTATATTTTGGTTTCATGCAGTTCTTTGTTTCAACTGTGATTTTGGTTGTGAATAGGACTTTGTCCTGGGTCAGTGTAGTTACCCTGATGTTTATTTCAGACTGTGTGTGTACATTACTGCATACTACAAGTATGTTCATGTATGAATGAGATCCATCGTTTGTTGATATTATACCACTCTGAGGGAGCCTATATTGGTTGTTATAAAGTTGAAAATGGTGTAATATATTGAATTCCGCTTTGAATAAAAAAGACTTGATATATCTTTTTGTGTTATTTGTGAGTTTCACTTCATTTTGTATTACATAGCAATGTCATGGAGATTTGTGGTTTGATGCTGCCTTGACTATACAAACCGGTGGTTGATAGTGTGAGCATCAATGACACATATATATGCAAGATTTCTTTGTTGTTTCATGCTGCACTCAACAATATTCCAGCTTTATGCCTGTGAATAATTAGTGATGGATGCCCTCGCTGTTGATCGCAAGATCTTCGGTCCTGTCTGGAATATTGGTGTGCGTGGCCATAAACTGCAAACAAAATACAAGGCAGATTCCTCTCACTGCACACAGGTACTACCACCCCAAAAGTCTGATTGTGTAATCCACATAATTGTTGCACCCATGAAGGTGCAGGTTGATAATTTGGCTCTTATGCTTGTCGTAAGAGGCAACGAACAGGATGGGGTGGTCAGGCTTGGTTGACACATGTTATCTTATCTCAACTGCGCCCATCGATGCTCATGTTTTTGATCACTCTGGTTGGTCCAGAGTACATTATTTACATACCAACCCCATATAGTGGGAATATTACTGAGTGCTGCCTTAAACAACAAACCAACCAATCAACATAATGATTGACATTTTTCACCATTAATCTAGTACAAGTCAAAACCTTTCAAAAGAATTGCGGTTGTGGGATTAGAAAAAAATCCCGAACGTTTTAAGTGGGGAAACTTCCTGATAACAACGCCCAAGCAATTATGTGTTCACCATAGGTCAGCTTGAACGCGGGCCCGTTGTTTCCAGTTGGCCTCATTTCACCGTCACATAGCCCTGACACTGTCACAGCTACCATCCTGCAACATGGAGGTAAATTGTTGAAGCGCTGTGGTTGATTTAATGAACGGGTTGTGTACTGGAATTAAGTGATATTTTATTAACATTGCAATGTTATTGATGTCAGTACCTAACACAGCTTCACCGTACGTCTTCTGCTGTTACTTTTTGTTTTGTTTTCTTTTGTTCTTTTGTTGCACAACAGAAATGGGCTTAACATATTGTGCCCATGCATGTTGGGAATCGAACCCGGGTCTTCAGCTTGATGAACAAACTCTTGAATCATCAGGCTCCCACGCGATGTTTAACGCATAGGCAAGTAATAAAAACAAATCATTCAAATAAGTACTCATGAATATGTAGATGTACGATTTTGTTTTACGCCGCACACACTGTACCAACGTGGGGATTAGAACCCAGCACTTTGATGTGACGAGCGAACGCCTTGACCGCTAGGCGACCCCGCCGTCCCTTTAAGAGTATGGCATACGACAAGCAAGAACATTGGCTGTATCCACCGCTCGCAACCACCAGAGACAGTCTTGCCAAACTTTGTGTACTAACGCTTATCAGCGACGTATGTATATAAACAACACGAGCTAGCCCCAACCTGGGGTCTGGAAGACAGGTCCATTACAATGTCGGTTTAAATAATTTTCCCAGATGCGTGACTCCCCACACCGCACCTGTAGAGACAATAAAACCGAGAGCGCATTTCACAACTTGTACACTGAAAGATTCGTTTTCGTCTTCTCATCAAGTTTAAGTTTCAAGCCGATCAGTCTTAATCACTGGGAACCCGTGAAGATCCGGGTTAGAACTGATCTTCAGTAGCCCATGTTTGTCGTAAGAGACAACTGACGGGATCGGGTGGTCAGACTCACTGACTTGGAATCCCATTTGCGAAGATCGATGTTCATGATGTTGATCACTGGATTGTCTGGTCCAGAGTCGACTGTGTGCAAACCACCGCCATATAGATGAAATATTGCTGAGTTCGGCAATAAACAGCAAACAAACAAACAAATAATCAGCCGGAAGTCTTTCTCTGTGAAAATGAGTCTAGATTTACAGAAGTAATACCAGGGGCAGTGAGAACCAGATTATACAAGAATGGATGACTGATTGAATGGTGTTTTACGCTACAGTCAACACTAACCAACTACAGCACGGAGACCTGTAAATAATCGATTTTGGATCAGACTACCCCAGATCAGCTTTGAATAATCTATGTCTAAACTAATACGAAACAAGATTGTTCAAACCACTGTTTGCTTTTGACATTTTACCCGACTGTCGATTCTTTTGTGAACACTCTTAGGTGAAGTATATGTTAATATGCGTGTAAATTACGAAACACGATCTCAGAGAAAACACTTCTCATGTGTTTCAGGTCATGCGAAGGCCCACGCCCACACAGAAACAACTGTTCAAAAACATGAAATGGTTGCAAAAGTTGTCATGTCTGTTAAGTCAAAAGTAAAGCTGGTGGCCACTTCAAATATACAGTTTCTCTATATGGGTACCGTCCAAGCCTTACTCATTATATATGTGTGATTGAGTATCCTTTTATGCCGCTAATCAATATTCCAGCAATTCCATGAAAGGAGACAATGTTAGAAGTTCGAATCTTTACAAGAGTGAGAGAGTGAGTGAGCAATGCATAATGCCACTTTCAACAACAGCAATACTGGGGTGGGGTGTGTGTACCCAATAGGTTCGAATCCACATATATATGGGTATTTACATGAGTGGGTATGGTTTTATGCCGTTCCAAACAGTTTCCAGCAATATAGCGGCGAGACACACCTCTAAATGAACCCTCGACGACGTCATTAAGGGAGAGACTTTTTCCGTCATAATTTGCTCCTGTGTAAAACTGAGAGTGTAAATGTATCGGGAGAATACGGCCTGTAGCAACACACCTCCAGGGTTACGTCCCATCGCTCCGACAGGATCCTATAATCTTGTGAATTCGACATTCCATGTTACATCACCACCTTATCTATCCTGTTATGCCTCAAGCAACGTGGTAAACCTGTGAGACCTACATAATTTCCGGGTTTCTTTCCACAAGAAACCGACTCCTCTGGTGTAAAAGAAGTACTGAAGGGTTAACGGAGTCAATATCTACAACTCACAGCTACAGGGTGTAGTGAGTTTATCTTTACGTCTGTTTAGATTCAAGCAACATCGCGGAGGACACACAAATAGTGTTGTGCCCATGTGAGGAGTAGAACCCTGTCGTCAGTGTGGCGAGAGAACACTTGAATCACAGGGCTCTCCCCCCACCCCAAATCCCTTGTCAGCAACTGACCACCGTGCACCACATAGTGTGTGTAATTACGCACGTCAGTTACATCAATGCATACATGGCACTAACATAAATACCTTGGTAAATACCCTGAAATACACCCGTCCCGTTGTATCTCCAGGAAGAAGTTCCATTATCTCCAGGAAGAAGTTCTATAACATTGTTGCGTTAAACCACAGTCCCAGATGAAATATTGCTTTACGCCGCTCAATACACGGAATGTTAACGAGGTCGTTTCTCTTCTAAGCATATGCCTATCGACACCCTACATACACTAAATATGATAAAACACCATTCATTAAAACGTGTAGTTTAACACACTAAACCCTAGTAGCCCTACCGTATATATAATACTAAAATATCTAACTTAACTTACCCCATAATGTGCTCATGTATGTGGTGCTGTGATTGTGCTCTCAAGGAGAATGACGAAGGCAGCCACAAGTGAAATGCAGTAGAAAGCTCTAAATATGACAAGAAGGTCGGTGATAGCTGACATTTTTGAAACAACAGCAACCTTAACAATAGGCCAATACAGAGACTGAACCTGACGCAGATCACTTACCCTTAACAATAGAACCCAAGGTCGCTGCTGCAAATAGGTTACCAGTGAGTTAGTAAAACAGTGCAAGTGTCAGGGTTAATACAGGCCAGCTTGGTAACGCTGAAGTTTTATGTCTAAGTTTGAAAAAATGAAATTAACACATTAAAATGACACACTTTTATTTACACACCATAGATATACATGTAGTAATTCAGGACATATGTTTTCGAAGCTCTCTCTTTAGGTGTGCTAAACAACATAAGTTTTTAGGTTTGTTGTTTAACGCCGCACTTAACAATACGCCAGCTATATGACAGCGGTCTGTAAATAATCTGTCCGGACAAGACAATCCAGTGATCAACAGCATCAGCATAGATCTATGCAACTGGGATACAATGACATGTGGCTCCCGTTACTCGCTTCATACGACAAACAAGGGTTACTGAAGATCAATTCTAAGCATGATCTTCACGGGAAAGCAATATAACAACAGCAATAGGCGGGAATGCACGAGTGAATGTTATGGTACGAGACAGACAGCAAGACGCCTGCTATAATACCACGGAGGCCAACAACAATCTATTCCGGACCAGACTGTTGTGTTTCAACTCCGAATAACCGATACACCGATGCATGATTCGGTATATGATACCAGTATGTTGAAATCACTAATGTAATTAATCGACATAGAAGTCTACTTTCAGACATTAAGGTTAAAAACAGAGGAATCACAGAGAGTTTCAATCAAGATAAAGGTTAGATCATTACTTACGATTTGATTATTTGAATAATATGAGATGTATTATTTTCAAGACATACACCGTGAATGTCAAATGAAACTGGAACAATGAAACTGAAGAAACACATGACAATGGTATTTAGAATACAGAAATAAATATGCAAAGATAGTACCGTCACATACAGCGTATTGAAAACTTACGTGTGTATCATCCATAACAGGATGATTAAACAACGAGGGTATTTAGAAATGTCTTCTCCGATACCAGAATTTATTTATAAAACCAAATGTGAGAAAGAATGTAAGTGAGCGAATTTTGTTTTCTGCCGCTTTTAACACTATTCCAGGAATATCATGGCGTGTGTGTGTGTGTGTGTGTGTGTGTGTGTGTGTGTGTGTGTGTGTGTGTGTGTGTGTGTGTGTGTGTGTGTGTGTGCCTGTGCCAGAAATGGGCTTCACACATAATTCACGAATAAATGAAGATAAGAACCACCCGACATTTGACACATTCAGCGTGGTAATGTGAAAAATCTAGCTGCCCTTAACATTTTCAGTTGAATATTTCAGGAGACGGGTATTATTATTCAAACAAAACAGGAGCGCGGGGTAGCCTAGCAGTGGTTTAAGCGTTCGCTCGACACGCCAAAGATCCGGGTTCCATTCCTCACATGGATACAATGTGTAGAGCCCATTTCTGTTCTCCCCCGCCTTGATATTCCTTGAAACTTGCAAAAGGCGGCGTAAAACTAAGCTCACTCACTCAAAGAGAACATACTCTGGAAATGCGATGATCTCGTAAACCATGGAAACGACCAATTGTTTACACAAACTACTCATCCCTTGCATGTTCTACCATAGTTAAGCTACACGTATAGTTCTATATAAATACACATTCCTCAGCTTAAACTGCCAAAACGCCTACCAAGCGTCTTGCAACATCACATTCTTCCGGCGATAAACGTTGCGGCGTCTGTTTACTCATAAATAATCAACAGTACATAATTGCCTTCTAACAAGCGAAACAGCGATTGTTTAACCCGAAGCTAAAGACAGTGGCTTTGTACATTATTCTCTGCAAGTCAGTGAGTTCATCGTACAAGAATAGATCCGGGGGGTTCTAAGCTGGAACCTTCGCCAGACAGACTGCAAGACCTTGAGCGATGACCTCAGAAAAGAACCGTTTGTTCTTAAATGGTGTTCATTTACCTGGGATCGTTAACAGGTGTACGCAAAGAGGTTTTCCTGTTTTAGTTGCTTTTAACAGGAGCAGAGATCTATTATAAGGTCTCTGACAAGAGTCAGCAAGATTGAGATAACATTTTGTTCTAGAAGAACTTTAAATTTAGCGAATTTAAATTTTTAAAAGAAACTTCATGTAACATACTGGCGTAATCGCTAGCAGATTTAGTGTTGGCTCCATTTCCACAACGATGATGAAAAACAACTGGTTCTGGAAGCTTCAGGGAAAAGAAATAGTGATAGTAACAAACTCCGAATATATTCTTGTCTATCAGCCTTCCAGTGTAAACTGGCTTGAACATGACTCTGTGTTGTTTATACTCTCGATATGCAATGTCATATAATTCAGATTGGCATCAAGACTTAGGAAAACAGTGCCATATGTCCATTTTTCACTCTTTCAGGTCGCTTTGACCATTATCTGCCCGACCTCTGCATCTACCAGCAGACTACCTATCCATCCTGAGTTAACAACCTTCTGTATCTTTATTTTGCCTATCTAACCGTGCTGCAGATTTTACGTCTGCTACCATTTGGAGACAACAGTTTCCAATTTACGAGATGTAATGCTTAATTTATATATAGACATGTATATCTATGCACATAGATTTGAAAGAACATTAAACCTTCTGAGACTAGATAATCCTTTAACTTCCCTTTTCCGATACCTTTAGTTAGGGTCCAACAATAAAGATAGCTTATCTCCCCTTGAACATGACGTCATCTATTGCACCGCAGCGGTGTTTAATACTTTCCGAAAATGTCAAACTACGTTTATGTGCAAATAAAAGCAAATAATCTTAGAAATAGGTGTCCTGTAAAATAATTTTAAGAAGGTTATTATCGTAAAAGTTGCTCGTTTTTCTCTTGTTTAATTTATTTCTATGACACAGTTATAGGGGTATACCTAATTCATCTATATGATAATTGTCAGGAATATCGTATAATTTCAAACATATCCCTTTACTAATGGGTGAATTAAGTATGGATATGTGCACATGAAACAACAAACAGCTCAGCTCGTCTCCATGAGACAACTTTAATGCCCTGGTAACTGTGCGTTACCAAACGTCTTCTCATAATCCGACATTTACTGAAAGCGAAAATAGATGTAATTTTAGTACGACTTCGTGATAAAGGTTGAACGCTCGTAAGACTACCAATAACCCGGCCATACAAACTCCATACAAACTGCCGGTGGTGCTCTTGTAAGGGGGCGGAGGAGAGATGTCTAACGTAGCGTTAAACATAATCCTGCTTATATGGGGAAGTGTTTGCGCGTTTGTGTGCACGAGAGGCTTCATGCGTTGTTGGGTAGCCTAGCAGTTGAAGTGTTCGCTCGTCATGCCAAAGACACATGGGTGCAATGTGTTAAGCTGTTTTCTGTTCCACGCTGTGATATTGCTGTACATTGCTGGATATTGCTGGAATATTGCTAAAAGCGCCGTAAGATGACTCACTCATTTGCGTTGGGGTGGGCCGATTTCTGTTTCATAGTGCTGAAACTGAGTTTCATAGTGCTGAAACAGTGACTGAGATCGCGTACTGCATGCAGTATAATGACTCTGAGCTGGATAGTTCTTGTTTTGTCCCATTAGTCGATCGTCAGGCAGACTAACAACAAGTACCGTTTTTAACGTGTTTTGGTACGACGAGACCAGGAATCGAACTTACGAATCTCCGGCAGACATTCTTTTAGCTAGATCAAACACATAGGCGGTCTTCTTGCAATGAAACGATATGTTTTCCCCACACCTAGTCACTGCATGCATAACGCTTTGTCTTTTGTCACTTTACGGGCGGCGAGCTAGCCATATGGTTGCTGAATGTTGCTGAAGGCGGCGTAAAATCACTCACTGCTGCTGTCCTTGTAGTTATATGCTCTGTGGTAATCTTATCCCAACAATCCCGTGAAGATCCGGGGTAGAATTGATCTTCAGCAACCGTTACCTGGCGACTAATAGATCGGGTGCTCGAGCTTGCTACGCGCTGTCACTGTATCCCAGTTTCGTCGATATATGCTCATGATGTCAGTCACTGGATTATCTGATCCAGACAAAAGTTATTTTTGAGATCGCTGTCATATAACTACGGCCACATATAGTGTGGCGTTAAACATGAAAAATCTAACCCTCTAACCTTCGGTACAGAAAGAGAGGTTGCAACAATTTAGGAGGAATAACTTCACCATCACTGCCAAACCTTTCACCAACAGCTTGCCTGTTTTCGTCAGCTTCTCAAGTCACGTCTTATTAACTCCCTTTAAACTTTATCCGTGCGTGTAGCCACTGAACGGAGTCTGGTGGAATCACTCAGCTCTTCAGTCAATATACCTCCAACAGTTGTTCCTCAGAGTAATGGAAGCAGGATAGAGACACGTGGGGGTCATCAGTGTATGTGCACATAGTGTAGTTTGTGTCTCAGTGGGTGAACCTTAAGGAGACATTTGTTCAGCTCTCGTAGCGGGACTGTGAGTAGCCATTGAAATGAATACACAACGTCATTTTAGAAGAGGTCAAATATAACACGTTATATTTGGGATTACACTTTCTCAGTACAGTACAGATTCTTGTACTTTGTTGGGAGTCACATCCGGGATTCGAACCCACGCCCCCAAGGCCAGGCACCTACTCACCGGCCTGGTCAGCCTACACGTTTTCCCCGTGTGTGTAATCCCAAGCATATATTACATAGCCATTGAAATTAAAACTGTATAAAATAGAACTTTTAATGTCATATCTGAAAAATGAGGAATCATGAGCTGTTATTTGTAGTGAAAACCGAGCAGACAATTTCATTTTTTAAAATGCTCCTTCAAATACTCCATATTTTTTCCGTGTATTATTAAATATCTGTTTGTATGTCGGTGGGCGACCCTTAATGCTGCATTAGTTTGACTATTATTGAAAGTGAAAAGGATAAAATTTACGGTCTAGAGTGATTCCTGCTGTCATTGTGGTAGTTGTCGTTACTCTTTACTCCTCTTGCCTCGAACAAAGGGTTACTAGATACTTCCTCTTTACCCCTCTTGCCTCGAACAAAGGGTTACTAGATACTTCCTCTTTACTCCTCTTGCCTCGAACAAAGGGTTACTAGATACTTCCTCTTTACTCCTCTTGTCTCGAACAAAGGGTTACTAGATACTTCCTCTTTACCCCTCTTGTCTCGAACAAAGGGTTACTAGATACTTCCTCTTTACTCCTCTTGTCTCGAACAAAGGGTTACTAGATACTTCCTCTTTACCCCTCTTGTCTCGAACAAAGGGTTACTAAATACTACCTCTTTACTCTTCTTGTCTCGAATAAAGGATAACTGTATATTTCCTATTGGACTTGTATCGGACATACACCGTTCAGGTTCATTGATCTCTGGGCGGTGGGGCAGCATAATGGTTAAACGCTCACTCCTTACACCACTGACCTGTGTTCGATTCCCTATATGGGTTGGTACAATGTGTGAAGTTCATTTCTGGTGTCCCCCGCCGTGATAATGCTGGAGTATTGCTAAACGCGGCATGAAACCACACTCACTCACCAGCCCACCCACTCACTCACTGTCTATATATCCCTTTGTTAGACACTGACTCAATTCTGGGGCAATATTTAGTCTGCAAACATCCACCTCGTAGTTTCACACAAACATCCCTATAGTTAGCTGTTGAAGGTACGGCTGTATTCTGCCCCATACCACAACTGCACATCTTAAAAGCCAGTTGATATTTAAGGAGGCCCATCAAAAACATTTCTTACCAAAATAATTGTTTGTGTTCAGAATAGATATCTTCCAGAAGCAACTGTCTCTACCTAATCTGGCTGAATCTCGGAGGGTACGTTTCCCTCTCTTTGCTTACCTATTACAACGAATGTTTTTTCCATCTCGCTTCCTTCAACAGAGATTTCGATCCGTTCTGGAAATAACGCATGCGTGTGTGAAGACCCTTCTCACTTGCCAGTATTTCGGGTCACTGGTAGACTCACGCCCACACGAATAGAGATCGGTTTGTTCTTAAATGCCACACTCAGCGATATTACAGCGATATGGCGGAGGTCTGTAAATAATCGAATGTGCATCAAACAACCCAGTGATCAATAGCACGAGCATCGTTCTACGCAACTGGGATACGAGGACGAGGGAGCAACGTCAGCAAACCTGACCACCCAATCCCGCTAGCCACCTTAACAAACTTGTTTACTGAAGTCCAATTCTAACCCGGATCTTCACGGATCCATGGATGGAAAGACAACACGTAGAAAGCGTGAAATTGTTGAAAACATACTGAAATCAGAATCGTAACTAGACGTCTTCAAACCAAGAATGTTATATGTTTGTTTACCCGTTTATTTCTGGTGTTCCCCGGAATGACATTCCAGGAGCGTTGCTTAAAGCAGCATAAAACCACATTCCCTCACTAGTTCATAACTCGCTCGCTTACTCACCTTACTCTGAAGTGAGTGACTCTGTTGCGTTTAACGCCACATGTATCAATATTCCTAAATGTTACGGAGCAGTGATGGGGGACAGGGACAATCACCAGTTAGACGCTTCAGATTTCGACACATTGCGCAGATCGATAATGCTTTTTATCACTGGATCGTCTGGTTGAGATTCGATTATTCACATCCCGCCGCCATATATGTGGAACATTGCTGAGTGAGGCGTAATACTCACTCACTCACTCACTCCGACTTCGTTCCTTGTAGAAATCGAATCCATGTCTTCGGCGTCATTATTTGGAAGATGTAAAATTAAACGTGACGCAACAACGAAATTCACACGACGCCAGTTATGAATGAAATGGAAGTCTCAATTTTGAAGAAAAAGAAGTGTTTTGAATAAACACTCCATGACTACCTTTAAACAAACCCTCTGCTCGGTACCACTCAGTAGTAGTGTTAGCGCCCCTTACCGCTCAATCCTGAACACGAGTGTCTTAGCCGTCTTAGCTCGCTTGACAGAGTTGCATCCCTTCGTCGTGACAGGATCATGAGAACATGAATATATTTTCTTGTTTGCCAGCACAATATTCGTGTCCACGTATCTCATCCACCTGGTAAATGCCTAACCGTTGCATCATGTCTGGCTTTACTCACATTGTGGCACGTCGACATACAACTGAATAATTGTTCAAGGTACAGCTAAAAACAACTCGGTTCCTCATTGTGTCTGGCTAATGGGTGATACCCAACAGTTGGTAAACATACACTGAAACCTCGTTATTCCCAGAAACGCCGCACTCCGGACAACTTTTATATAAGAACGGCAGTTTGTCGGTCCGGAGATGCTATTGACAACGATGTTGTGCACGGGTTAGCAGTATATTATCGAGTGCGGGCAATCTCCATATATTATCAAAGTAAATCCGGAGAATCAGTTGGAGATGACATTGTGAGATATGTTGTGTCCGGATTACCAAGGTTTCATTGTTCAATCAGGATATGGGTGAGGTACCAGTCGTTTGTAATGGATTAGGGATAAATTATATGTTTTTTTTCTTTTCTTTCTTTTTTTAAAAAATTGAAAATGCATTTTTTGTGATGGTGGGTAGCGGAGGCTGCAAATGAAAGTGTCAATGGGATTTTCGTTCTCTCATGTACTTTGAAAAAACTTAACCGTACCAATTCGTTGTATTTCACATAACACCCCCTGTGTCTTATATTACAAAATGCAGAGTTCGTCAAGAGTTTTCCCAAATATGTGTATGTGTAATATTGGTAATCCCTCCAACGTGACCCTCCCCGTCCCTCATTCCTCCCACCACCCCTGTAGTAAATGACCCTTTACCTGACATTGATGCGTCTGCCATGGGGCTGCCAGTTGGCTCGACACCAAGCAACCTTCATCACCCACACTCACTGACTCATGTTCCCCGTCCTCACTCCATCATAGATTTTCTACATATGCGTACGTTTAAGAACTTTCTAGTTTTTAACCCTCATTACAGTCTCATACACGAAAATAACATTCACACATTCTTAAACGACAGGGTTTGGAATGATAGCCTTGACTTTGACCCTTGAGATCATAGCGTTAATATTCGTACCGACTTGTTGCTTCTGTTTGAGTGAAGCCTTCCTTGCGGAAACGACGACTATCCATCGCGATTGTTGGCACAGCACGCATCAACCACACAGGCCGTGCTTGTCACAGATGACTTCATCTGTACGTTAACTTGAGAAGTAAGTGTCCATCCAGTTGTGTATCAGGTCAGTAGTAAAATCCAATGCGTTTCCTCTTGACCGCCCGTCCATTAACCCAGCAGTCGTCTCCCAGATGATGCGCTGGCCGAGGTCTGACCGCCTCGCCCACCACAATACATTTTCAAACTTGCAAAAACTATTTCGACCACCCTTGCGATAAGTTTCGTCCATACTTCTCTATAACCTAGTTAGGTCAAATAAGATAAGTATGGCATTGACTATAGACTCATGTGGCAACCAGAACCGAGATACGATTGGTCTGTGTCACATTCAATGAACTGTAGTATTTTTCACCACTGCCTAACGCTGACTGCATTTAAAAAGTCTTAAACGAAGCAAGTCTAGGATTCTCTGGTCTCCCTGAGGCTCCTTTTACATGTTAACGTGTTTATTTGTTACAATCAAAATTATGTATTTTCAGAGACGAAGCGTTTGACAAGGATACGGCTGTAGCGACCAGACCCCAAGTTCGTTAAACCATATTTGCTGCAATGCGGCTTTCAGTAAACTCTAAAACTTAAGCGACTGATGTGCGGAATAAGATTTAGATGTAGGTCCACTACTATCCTCCTGCCCCTCACTCCCCACCACCCCCGCCCCAAACCATCCTCACCCCCAACCCATCAGACATGTTTCCGCTGTCCCAAATCCACGTAATGAAACTGATGTCTGTAAACAGTGTCCATGTGCCAGTTTTCAGCCTAAATTAATCCCCACAATCATAGATAATGGACGGAAAGGACGTGCGGAAGCTCATGAAATTTGTTTCAGGCTATGTTGTCGAGTCTGCGGCTAATTAATGATAGTTACATCAGCGACTCTCTTCGGTCAATGTGGGCGTAAACTTGGTTCCTTCTCACCGAGATCTTCAGTTCCACCATCAACTTTGTATATTCATCGTACTCGCAGTAATATTAACGAACTAGGTCTTTGAGTTAGCCTTGTGGATAATACGTCCTCTCACGCAGAAAGCTCGGATGCTATTTCCCACAAGACTAACAATGTTTCGGGAGTCGACAAATTGCCTCGTGTGTCTATTTATGAGAAGCAAAGCGGTCTTAAAAGCGGACATGAAGATGCTAATTTAACGTGACACTACGAACGACTTCCTTAATTTGTGATAACCTGTGGTCTCAGTAAGTCATAATTACGACTGCTTACCACACGTTTATGTTATGAGGCGTGCAAACAAATCCACAGCGTCCGATCGACGTTGTAACTGGTGGTAAACTATACCTACCATTGACTTTCATAGCTCTTCGAAACCTCTGTTAATTATACCCTGGTCCCGATCGCCAATCAGAATTATAAAACCGGGACAACTGTAGAACGAGATTCCACTCTTCTGGCATAAGTTACGTATCATAATTTCGTTATACGTACAAGCATGGTCTCTTCTGCCCAACCTATTCATAAACACGAGCGCACTGGTTCGAACTGGCCCCTTCGTCACGTCACATCTTACACAACGTGACATAAACAACAGACTCTTCACAATGCTTTACTGTTACCAGTAAAAAAATCGCCATACCCCATGTTCTCAAGGTCATCACCATGGAAACTGGTTATCTGCATGTGCTTGTATTCAAAACCGACCCCGTTTTTCGTCAAATGCAGACGTTAACGTCAGACGCCATTGGGCGTTTTTTGAAAGTCGCTCATTATCGTACAAACTGCTGCGTTTATGCTTTTGATCCTCGGAGCCCGATTCCATCATTTACAATCTGTCGGAGTCAGTGGGGATTGCTTTCTGCCATCGTCTCAACATGCCAACCAATTACTACCTACCGGTTGGGGCAACACTCTCGCCATGCCAGATTGCGGACCAATTAATCAAGCAGACTGGCAGTGAAGAAAGGCTGCCATGTGTCAGAACCGCGGCGCTTCGCTACGATTCCAGAGAGGAACTAATAGCTAGGGAGTGAGTACGACAATACTTCCAGCAACGTCGTCGTGGGCGACCCTTCAGCTCAGTCTACATCGTTGGTAAAAGGTGTTGCTACACTGACTGGGTGCTTGAATTTAACCCGACCCACTTCATGTTGTTTTGGCATTGTATTCCTTGGTTCGTCAGCACCATTCCTGAAGTACGGGTTTTCACCGAAGTGGTACCTTTCGGAGATTCGGCCATGCGGCATGTCCCAGATATTCGAGTCTAGTTCTGTGGCTCGACTAATAATAATTATTTATTGGCTTGTCACAAATTAATCACAGTGCTCGATGATGGTCGTGCCTCAATGACGTGGGTCGATTATCATGACTTTGACCGCAACTTTGACCGCAAGAACGTCATACTACATTATGTCCTGCTATGCACATGGAGCACTGCTGACTGTGTTTAAAACAGCATTCACTTATTCCTCAAAAGGAAGAGAAAGCAGAAGTTTATTGCATTTCACTGAGCCAGTGAGTGGTTTTACGCCGCTTTAGCAATATTCCAGCAATATCACAGCGCGGAACACCAGAAATGCATGGGCTTCACACATAGTACCAATGGGGGAATCGAACTCGAAACTTCGGCGTGACGAGCGAAAGCATTGGCCACCAAACTACCTCACCGCCTTCTGTAATTTAGTCATCCGGACCACATACAGTGTAAAGAAAATATAGAAATTGATAAGTAGATAATGTCTATAGCTATGTCACTTTTAGGGCAAAACGGACTGAACTACTGGTTATAAAACAACAACAACAACAACACACACACACACACACACACACACACAACTACTCTTCATAAAGAGTACACCATCACTCACAGCATGCACCTCGTTAGCAGCATGGATGACGTAAAGGACAGCTATCATAACACAACCGCAAGACAACGACACCTCTTTCCAAACTCCAAAACCGGATATCGTCTGCTTCAAGGTCGCAGTGTACTTCGCAGCGAATCTTGCTTAAACACGTACATGATGGAGAAAGCAATCATAGACGTTTTTTTCATACTCGACAGTTTTGGAGTAAGTGGCAGAGAAGGGCAAAGCTCAGACAGGCTTCCATGGCCAGTGATATCAAGAGCTACGCGTGTAGCAAAACCGAAGCTGCCGTATTTCGACCTGAAATACATTCACGTGCCCCATTTTGATCGCCCTGGCAGGACCACAGTAATCGTTCCGTTTGGTCCGAGAGTAAACAATGGATAATCCAGGGGAGTCTCTTGGAATAAGAGAATGAGGTAGTTTTTACGCCTCTTTTGGCAGTAATCCAGCAATACCCTGTCGGAGGACACTAGAAATGGGCTTCATACATTGTAACTATTTGGGGAATCGAACCCCAGGACGAGCCACTGAGCTACGCCATCGCCCCCCACACCCATACGAGGTAAGATGACAGGCAACTATCCTGAAGATCTTATCCTCATTTTTGTCAATAGACATAGGGTTCTGGATACTATTGATGCAGTAATACTAGTGGTATCCACGTTTATTCCCCTCAAGCTTCATGCGTTCATATTTACGCGACATGATGTATTGTTTCTGTTGGCAGAGACTTCTGACACAAACATGTCCACTCATTCACGTGGCATTCGAACAATCCATTCCGACCTGTATTCCCTATATGGGATATGAGTAAGTACGTTTGGCTGATAGTATGTCATTGAAATACTGTGTGTTGTCTTAATGTGGTTTGTTTGTTGTTTAACGACGCACTCAGCAATATTCTAGCTATATAGCGGCAGTCCTAAAATAAGCTTGTCTAGACCAGACAGTCCAGTGATCACTATAAAGGGCGATGGGATATGATGACATATGTCAACAAGAGTAGCGAGCTTAACCACCCGATCCCGTTAGTCACCTCTTACCACAAGCAAGGGTTGCTGAAGACCACCCGATCCCGTTAGTCACCCCTTAATACAAGCAAGGGTTGCTGAAGACCACCCGATCCCGTTAGTCACCCCTTACCACAAGCAAGGGTTGCTGAAGACCACCCGATCCCGTTAGTCACCTCTTAGCACAAGCAAGGGTTGCTGAAGACCACCCGATCCCGTTAGTCACCCCTTACCACACGCAAGGGTTGCTGAAGACCACCCGATCCCGTTAGTCACCTCTTACCACAAGCAAGGGTTGCTGAAGACCACCCGATCCCGTTAGTCACCTCTTAGCACAAGCAAGGGTTGCTGAAGACCACCCGATCCCGTTAGTCACCCCTTACCACACGCAAGGGTTGCTGAAGACCACCCGATCCCGTTAGTCACCTCTTACCACAAGCAAGGGTTGCTGAAGACCAGTGCTAACCCGGATCTTCTCTGGTAGCTTAATGTGGGATAGTTAGCATTAATGCTGGTTTAAGGCGTTTACAACTTTGGAGAACCCCAACCCCTACTCCCAACATTGATATGTATTTGCGGCACGACAAAGGGAGGTAATTCTGCACAAAAAATGGTGAGTCAGACGACAGGGCAACCATTGGCTCCAGATTTGACAAAAAGCCTTCTGTATCGTGTGACTATGTCTAAAACATTAAATGAAATGGCACAGACACTTCCCAAGATGCTCCAATCCCCCGGGGACGTGTTGAGACTGTAGATCAGGGCCGTTATCAGGAGATGTGCCAGCAGGGATCAATTCGCGCGTCTCAAGTGCGCGATGGTCACAATGAGCATTGATCCAAACGGGCAATCATCAAAAGCCAAATAAAAATCACTCGCAGACTTGACGCTAAAGCGAGCCATCAAACCTAATCTGTAAAATAAAAACATAAAACAGAATTGGATAGGAGACAGGCGTGAACGTTGTCTTTGAAGCACGAGTTTGATAGCCTGGGCTGTCATATCATTCCTAATTGTTGAATATTTGAAAGGGACCTTAACATAAATGTTTAAATTGAGTATTACACCTTCAAGCAAACGGAATTTGATTTTAGATAAAATGCTTAGTTGTCGTACAGAAAAGACGCAACTCTACTAAATTCTGGGGGTTTGGGGGTCCAAATGTGGTTGCCTTTTTGAAAAATGTTCTTGGCTAACAGGAAAAAATCCCCGTTACAGAAGAAAGTGTCTGAGCAATAATCACTGAATTTCTTAAAACCCCCTAGCTTCATATTTTCTCTTAAAGTCAGGGGTGGTGAGTCTAGTGGTGAAAACGTTCTCTCGTCAAGCTGAAGGCCCGAGTTCGAACCCAGGGGCAACAGCTGGGATGATCACTGCAGAACAACCACTGGTTACGTTAAGGATACAAAGAATTCCATGCCAAACTCATGCTTCCACTTACAGATGTTCTACTTCTTCCCACAAGCATATGTTCAGTGAAAGTGACACCAGCACCGGTACCCTTTGACAAGAAATACACCACGTAACATAAAAAGTGGTTCATATCGAGAAAGATTTCCACAACGAGAGAGAGAGAGAGAGAGAGAGAGAGAGAGAGAGAGAGAGAGGAGTGAGTGAGAGAGAGAGTCCCACTTTACCACTTCTACCAGCAATCTGATGCCCAATGCCCAAGTTGCCAAATGGAGATAGGGAGATTGAAAAATTCAAAACGTTTAGACTCACCTTTTGATGAATCCCTAACTATTTACTCCCCATCCTCTTACTTCTACAAACCAGCTACACGGGTATGGAAAATATGGTTTGTAAATTGATTTCAATCATTGAATATATTTTTCTAACCATAAACAGTAGAAAATATCAGCTGTACTTTCCAAGCCATTATATGTACGCTGAACATTGTCTCTCTCACAGTCGCTGAACCGTATTAATTTCCCTTCCGCTAAGCCCTTTCTGTAGTGCTAAATCACGATATGAAGCAAGTCTAGATGTAATCACGTTCTGAGTCTCCCATCCATTTGAAGGCCCTCTTCAATTTAGAAGGGAATTATTTCTTCAGTCACAATTATGTATATTCAGAGAATAAGCGCTAGTCTTATCCAAACATTGAACCCGGATTTAGCATCGGCTGCAGGTGCACCGTTGATGAGGCGCGTTTCTTCAATCTAAACAACATCACTGACACATTAGTCTGGTAAAAGGTTTATGTAAACTGAAGGCTTTCAGCAATTACCGGTCAACCTTGAACTTTGTCTTCATCTGTACAATTCCTACATTTGGGCACCTCTAATTATTTTGAACGAGCTATAGTGCTAATATATTTAGATACAAATGTTTAGATCATTTGACCATAAACAAGCTTGCAGTTTAGATCATGAACATATTTAGAGTGTAAACATTTCTAACCACGTAACATGTAATATTTGGGATTTCACCCTGTAATCCCTAATAGAACGTGTAACATTTTATCACATCATGGCAATATTGCTTTTACGCCATTGGGCATATTTAAGGTTCGTAAGTAGGATCGATCACGACATTTCGCGAGACTCTAGTGCTTCCGGTGACAAACAACGTTTGATACCTTTTCGAATGGTCTCATGGTTGTCAGTTGAGAGTAAGGAACTTGCATGAGTAACATATTTCCCATCTAACCATCCCAAATTAGTCAGCTATTACGACTATCAGGACCTGAAACGACCAGGCGTGGGTATATACTAGTACTTGGTCCGGTCTAATAAAGTCATACATGGCGGTCGCGCAATTTGGAACCAGAACCGGTTCTTGAAGAATGTCACAACTCTCCTACCCAGAGTTCCATGCGTCGAGACAGCATAATCTGCAAAGTCATCGCTGCGCCGGAGTGTGGCTTGTCACCGGAAGTAAGCTGGGTCCCGCCTCGCAATGAGGGCACGCGTAGAGGACCCCGGGAACTAGCTTAGTACCGTAAGTAGTGACTCGCGAGACATACTTGTAGGCCCTTTGACTCGAATGTCGTGGGAGCCTATATCACTGATATCCTACTCTCGATTAGACCGTCAGTCATGACTTAGTGTATTGTATTAACGTTGTAGACAAAGCCAGTTTCCAAGAATCCCGTTCTAGTCCGGTTCCAGTGCAAAATATTTGTCGTTAGGGGTTACATCTTTGTTCATGCTATCATCCATGCCTGACCGAGACTCATCATGTAGAAGCTGGGCACGTCGGGCATCTATAATAAACTGGGACATATCTCAGTAGACTTGCTACATAAATCTGGGCCAGTACAGACACGTACAAACGCAAGTATCCAACACATGCAAGTCTAACATATGTGGCAAGTCCAGATTACAAGAGTTTCAGGTCTGAAAA
This sequence comes from Haliotis asinina, assembly GCF_037392515.1. Taxonomy (NCBI): domain Eukaryota; kingdom Metazoa; phylum Mollusca; class Gastropoda; order Lepetellida; family Haliotidae; genus Haliotis; species Haliotis asinina. The sequence continues at coordinate 27,465,113 of NC_090294.1, read as the reverse complement.
TGAAGAGGGTCCTTTTTATTATAATCTATGATTTCATAAGACCATTTGGCTGTAAATTATTTTTATTTCAGAGACTAGATGTTAGTTGAACACATACTGAACTAATGTCAAACTTCATTACATTTCGTAGTGCCCATTTTCTTGCTCCACAAGTCTCAGTTTGGACGAAGCTCGATATGAAGTTGTCTGCATATCTTTGTATTCGAGAGCACCTTGGCCAGAGAGCGTCAGTTTATGACGCGTCAATACATTGACACCGGCGGGGGCGGCCATCTTGATAAGTCATGATAATAGAGAGTTTCATATTTCAAGAAGCAGCAATACTCCCTGGCAGGTTATATCTATCTATATAACTTGATTTATGGAGTTTTCACATAAACACCGCGATAAATCGATATGATGTTGTAAATCTTGACCCAGAACATTTATATTACATTCGGTTGTAGATGTGTGATATCGTATAGCTATCGATTGGTGTGGGACTGAAGCAGGAGGGATAGACAGTCGACCCGACAGATACTTTCAAAATGATAGATACAAAGACATATGACATGATAATAAATACAAGGACAGACAGTTGTCATGAAAATGATAGACATAAGGACAGATCGACGGATGTCCTGTAAATGAAAAAGACAGACAGACAGACAGGTGTAACTGAAATAATAGATTTAAAGATAGACATGTTTCATGAAAATGATACAGATACAAAGACAGACATATATGTCATGGAAATGTGAGATACAAGCACAGGCAGACAGATGTCATGAAAATGATAGATACAAGACAGATAGACGTCATGAAAATTAATGGTGCAAGGACAGACGGACAGATGTCATGAAAATGATATATACAGAGACAGACAGACAGATGTCATGAAAATGGATATACGGTAGATATCAGAATGTATAGACAAACAGACTAACACATGTGATGAAAATGACATGTGATGTTAGATACAGCTGAAAAGATGTGCCTTGAATGATCACATAGATGCATAGATACCATCAAATGTATCAGACGGGCATATCAGGTAGATGTCATCAGAATTTAAAGGACAGACGGACATGTAACCAGACATACGCAGATGTCATCATGCAGAGAGATGAGACGGAAAGGGAGATACAAGCACAGGCAGACAAATGTTTGGCGCCTGAGAGTTTCTAAGACGTCGGTCCTGCCCCACAACGAAGCACGTGTGAAACATGTGGTCTCACCTTAGGCAAGTGAGTTTGTTAAAAAATTGCCTCTGTTCACCCGGCAGAAAATGGGTACCCGGTGAGATAAAAGTCATGTGACTATAACCTTCTAGCGCCTAACAGGCAGGTTGGGTTATCCGGGGTAATAATGATGATCAGGGTGTTAGCATTTGAGCATGCTTTGTTGCATGGAGATTAGCGCATTATAAGACTTCACATTATTATAATTATTGAAGGTAGATGTATTGAAGCTGTCGCATCAAATGACGGACATATAAGGTATATGTATTTATACAGGAGAACAGATGGGCGGAAGAATAAACAGGTAGATGCGGTCGGAATCGACAATCGACCGCATATATATATTTAATAGATGCGGTCAAAATAAACAGATGGATATATACAGGTGTGATCAGATCGAGAGGATGCATGCCGTCAGGTTGAACAGACAGGAGAACAGACGAACAGACACAAATGAGGTCTGAAAGAACAGATGAAAGAAGAACAGGGAAATAGACACAGATGCGATCAGAATGAACAGAATGGACAAACTGAAATACAGAGGTGATGAGATCGGGAGGATGGTGATACATGGCATCATGATGAACTGATAGAAGAACGGATGAATCCATCAGATTTCAAGAACTGACAGGCACACGGACATACAGAAGTGCAGCTCATACCAGCTCGTTCCCTCCCCCGTGTGCAAGTGTTAATAGGAGACGCACGTTTACGTAATTCGCCACTAAGGAGAGAGGGCGCTGATCTATTGAAGCTGTATCAGATTATGAAACACCACGTTCCCCATCTCACGCGGAGTCCATAAATTCTAAAACCAGCGTGTAGCGTCACATGGCTGAAATAAAACACTGTCATGGACGGCGTCCTCTCCATCTCGCGATCACCCGTTGTCTTTTTCTCCATGCTCATCTGCCGTGAAAACAACAAACCTTGACCCCTGACCCAGCCCGAGTATACCTACAGGTGGATGTTTCTCCACACATTTACATTGGGTAGCGCCTACGGATGAGGATCACAACATGAAGTTTGAAATCTACATTCTTGGAATCTATGTGAAGTATCCGCAGGTCCCTTTGGGGCAACGCGTGATTGAAATAATATAACTAAGCCAGGTTCTGAAAATTGCTTTTGGGGCAAATTTAATGCATAATTGATAGTTTGTGTTCGGGAAAGGGCAGAAACTTTGCCGCCATGTTTCGTTTGTATGTCCACAGCTCAAGGCGATACATACATAGGCTTTCCTACAAGGCAGACTGTTTTGCTTGTCGTGTAATTCAGCGATAGTCCGAAGATATTTCAGCGATATTCCAGCTACATGGTGTACACTGACATTTTGGAATAAAGGTATCGTATTTAAATTATATATCTGCCAAATAACGTATCCAAAAGGAACATAGCGTCAATCTTGACTTGAGCCATTACCTTTCAAGAAATATTCTCTGAGGTCTGGGATACAAACTAGTCTCCGTATGGCTGTTACGGGATACTGACATATAGTTATTTTACGTCCCGTTTAACAGATTTCCAGCAGTATCACATCTGGACACAAGAAATCATAGGCTTCACACATTGTACCATTTTGGGGAATCGACCACGGGTCCTCGGCGTGAACGCTTTAACCGCAAGGGTAGCCCACCACCAGTATATGGTTACATGAATGGGGACGGATGGGGTTTGGTGAGGGTGGAGGGTTATGTGGAAGGGAGATCGAGTAATGGTGGTGGCTTTTTGGTTAGGGGTGGGAAGGTGAATTGAGAGTCGTTTAAAACGCTGCTATTCGCTGCCAAGAATCGAATTTCTTCCTGCCAGACCCCCTCTATCGCGCGGCGTAAAACTATCCTCACTCACTTGTTATCGTCAGTTCGAATCCTGGTATGCTCTGATTATACTTGCATTTTTGGCAGCATCACACTCTTGGATTTTCATCTGAGCGGTTAATGTTTACCAGATGCGCCCCTCCATGCGTTCAGTCCGGATGAAGCTGCCATTCCTGAAATTTAATTGAAATATTTTAGGTAATGTTTAATTCCGACACTAATGCCTGCACATATCGACACATTACACAATGCATACCACGAGGTCGTAAATCTAGCTAATACTTAAGCCAATCGTAGCGCACTATGGAATGAGGCGATACCAACACGGTCAACAAAGTCTCAAGAAGTTTTACTCGTTACCTAGGTTTGGGGCTCACTAGGTTTACTGTTGACACCTGAAAAATACATAAATAACCCGCATAAGTCTCTTCTCAAACGAACAATTAACCCTACAGCCAAATACTTACATCGACACATTTGTACGAAAATCAGTAATGTCAGCACCTTTGAGGCCCAATATATGATCGACCATTCACGAACAGCCAGATCAGTACACATAAACAATTCTCAGCCAAACACCTTTCTCAGGCTGAAGTCTCGCCTATTAAGCCGCCTAGCTTTGATACTCACGGCCACTTTTAACTTCAAAGGACCGGATAGCGTTTGCCAGAGTAATTCTTGCAACTAAACATAAACTTTTATCGGTTGTGTAATGCACGTTGTGAAGTAATTGAGCTTCCAGGAGGATCAATATAGTGGCTGTGTATTTACTGCTTAGAGCTGATAGAAGCAAGGTCTGTGCACCAATATGTTCTGGGTCATACTGTACCGGTAATTCAGGTGTGTGTATGTGTACGTGTGTGCGCGCGTGTGTGTGTGCGTGCGTGCGTCCGTGTATACATAAGTGTGTGTGTTCTGTTCAGAACCGCCAGCAGCATGGGCTCTGCGCCTGTATGTTTTGGGTTACATTATGCCTGTTACTGGGAAGCGTGTGCGTGTGCGTTTGCATGCGTTTCTCTTTTACTTTACCTGTATATAATGTTGACAGACAATTCCAGTGAGATGGGAGATAAACCTGATGGAATCTAGACTTGCTACACCAAGTGCTTTATCGTTTCAGAAAGGGCTGAGCGGAAGGTAAAATAATGTGGTGCAGGGACTGGGAGACAAAATAGGTCGCACCGTACTGGTGTGTGTGTGTATGTGTGTGTGTGCGTGCGTGAAACCTTGCCTCGAATACACTACGCATTGTTTACCGCACATAATAGACTCCGTACTTCCTGCTTTCTGAAGAGACTGTATTTTGCTATACAATGTACTATGTAAGTTTTGCTTTGGGGGTATGCCTTATTTACTATTCTTTGTACGGAATGCGTTTTGAGTCGTGCTTTTTACCGCCCATTATTGGAAATGCGTTTGTGTCGTGAATATTTGCTAGTTCCGTTTTGGAGTCGTGGATATTTCACTGGGTTCTACACGTTCTGCTTTATGAGACGTGCATATTTCTCTTTACCGGGATTTGTATTTGATACTTTCTGAGTAGTGTGCCCAGTGAAGGTCCCGGGGTAGAAGAGGCCTTCAGCAACCCATGCTTGCCATAAAAGGCGACTCAGCTTGTCGTAAGAGGCGACTAACGGGATCGGGTGGTCAGGCTCGCTGACTTGGTTGACACATGTCATCGGTTCCCAATTGCGCAGATCGATGCTCATGTTGTTGGTCACTGGATTGTCTGGTCCAGACTCGACTATTTACAGACCGCCGCCATATAACTGGAATATTGCGGCGTAATACTAAACTCACTCACTTCTGAGTAGTGTTTATTTTTCAAGGCTCACTGCTCAACTAGTCGCACAATCTCCTCTTAAATGATCTTAGCAACTAAGTCGTAGACATTCCCATCAATTAACTCTTTATGATCAGATTAACATTAAAAGAAATTTTCAAATTCAAAATGTACACGCATTTAATTGTGCAACTCTAACGCTCACTACGGGTTGACATATCTTTTGGTCAAATCGCCCCTTCGTTCATACAACTCTAAACAGTCTGGTGGGCCTGTGTTAGTGTGTCGTACAGACCCTGATGTATAAATATCCAAGAAAGCCCACGCAAGTCTAGAAAATGTGGCAAGTCTAGATTTCCATAGCTTCAGCTGAAAATGAAGAAAGTCTCAGGGCTCCATTTCATTATAGTATTATTTTTTCACTATGGACGTTTTTTCAGTAAAATATGTTCATTTCAGAGACTAGCTTCTTCATCATTTCAAAGATTTATATTTAATCATAACGTCATCAGTGTGAGTGCATGTGTTTCGCTCAGCAATGTAGCAGCCATTCGCAGCGAGTGTAACGACCACAGGTCTATATGTGTTTCAGTTTGAACAACAGTATCGTATTATTCGTAGTATTCCAATCCTCACTACTTATACACACAAGCATACCGGTTGTCCTTTTAAAGTTTCATATGCATTTTAAAACACACAGTATAACCATTGATCCTGTTCTGATGTAAACACAAATCTTATTATTCATAAACCACGCGTGTAATCGGCTAAGCTTCGAACACAGAATTCCTGGAATGTAAGTATATCACGCCTCCGGTTACCGCGTCCTCACTAAGCACTGGGATCAAGATAGAGAGATTTACATCCCGAGGGGACAAAGTAACTGTGTTATATAACGCATTTATCCAACTAGATAACCATCAACCAGTCTTTACATACAAATGGTCAGTCGGGGGAAACCTCAGACCCCCCCCCAGTCCGGAGTTATCCGATCTGTCAAAGAGATGGTCTACACATATCCTTGACCGCGGTCAGGGGTCGCGAGATACGTTCTGGGTGGGTCATAGCAAGGGTGTCTTTCTCCTCTTATATCTTTAGTGTTTCCCGCAGATATACAGTTACATTAATGCTTAGTCCCTGATTATGTCTAATTTTGAAAGTAACAAATAGATCCATTACATTGAGTCACAGTGAGTTGGACGATTCAGGAATCCGACCCAGGGGAAATCTAGACTTGCTTAATTTAAGGCTAGGCAGTAGCGGAATAATGTGGTTCAGGGACTGTGAGACAGGCTAATGTACAGTATATATCACAAATGTCAGTATTGTTTGTTTGTATTGTTACTGTCTGGGAGAAAATGGTCAGGGAAAGGTTATCTGGTTCAGGAACGTTCCCTACTTCACGTGAAGATAGCAAGTGAAGTGAGTAAAGAGATGAAGTAGCATCATTTCATTTTGGTCTAACGGTGTAGGTCTATACCATGTTACAACCGACGTCTAGACAACAGTGTCTGTGGTTCCACAGTTCCTGAAAACAAGTGATAATACAGCTCGATGCTGGCATACATTCGATCTTAATATTGAGAACGGCATTATTGTACTAAACAGATTAGTGTTTCACTTGCATCACGTCGGTCTTTTGAAAGCAAGGGTAACGCAAGTCTTATGTATGGCAATTCAAATATTTCATTACCAGAAACAACAAAAAAGCATGACGTCTATTCCTCTCAAGAACTAAATCCACCATTACAATTAATTGACCTTGTATTTCAATCGTTATCATAATCTAGCATTTATGTACTATTTATGCCTGCATTTTGTATAATGGGGCAATGGCCTACATGATGATGTTGTCACTTTATATTTGATATTTGTTAAAACTCACGAAAACTACCTTGCGAGGACAGAATAAGGTTCGTAATAGAAGTGAACGAGTGCGTGAGTTTATTTTCACGCCTTTTAAGCAATATTCCAGCACTGTCACGGTGGGGAGTCCAGAAATAGGCTTCACACATTGTTCCCTTGTGGGATCGAAACCGGGTATTTGGTGTGACGAGTGACCGCTTTTACCACTAGGCTACCACGCCGCCCTCACAATAGGAACCATTCTGGGTTTCGAACCAACAACCAGCAGTTCACCCGTGTCGGTTCTTTTACTTACGTTACACCCGTGCATTGCAACATCCGTGGATACCAGTATGATATAAAGGACATGGTTCCATTAACCTTGAAAATTTCAATGAATAAAAGTTTTCGGAGGCGAATGATGAGTATCTTTTGCTATTTCTAGACATGCTTTTACGGCATAGCAGTAAGATAAGGAGTGAAGAACCCTGGCACCAACATCGGTGTTTGTGTCTGCTATCATCCCCAGGGAGTTGAAATATGCATACAGCACAATCTTTAACATAACATGGCGATGATGTAACATAGTGCTTCCAGCGCCCTGCCACACACTCTAAGGGACCGTGGGGTAGCCCCGTAGTAAAACCGTTCGCACATCATGCAGAATGAAATGGGTTCAGTTCGCAACGTGGGTGCAATGTGTGAAGTCAATTTCTGTGGTCAGCTGTAAATAATCGACTATAGACCAGACAATCCAGCGATCAACAGCATGAGCATCGATCTACGCTAATGAGATACGATGACATTTGTCAACCAAATCAGCATGAGAATCCGATCCAGCTAATAGCCTCTTGCATGGGTTTCTAAAGACCAATTCTTAACAGGATTTCGTGGGTCCGATGACTGAAAGGTATTAAAACATCTGTGCTTCGAGGTGTAATGTGGTTCTCAGTCTTGTTCTCGAAGCCATTTCACTGACCAAGACCTAGGTTTGTGGTATTTTATTATGGCATTCCTTAACTGTAAGATCCATAAACATAATATAACAGTTGGCTGGCGTTCAACGCTGGTCATTTGGACCTGCCAAATTGCCTGACCTTTGTGACCAGGGGAAACAGTCCGTCAATGGCACCGAAAGAATATGCGCTGTTTTATGTTGTGGTCGTTAGTATGAACCATGAGAGGATTTGTGAGTGGATTGTGAGTGGATTGTGAGTGGATTGTGTTGTAAGGCTTAGTTACTATTTTATAGGTATGTCAGTTAGAACAGCCAGTAGATCTTCCAGTGTTGGCCTGTATACCCAGTGCTTGGCTGTTTCGATCACACGGCACTGTGTTTTAGGCCACACTCAGCGATATTTCAGCGATATGCCGGCAGTCTGTAAATAATCGAGTCAAACCAATCAACAGCAGGAACATTGATCTACGCAATTATGATGCGATATGTCAACCAAGTAAGCGAAACACCCGATCCTGTTAGTCACCATTTACAACAAGCATGAGATACTGAAGATCAAGTCTAATCCGGATGTCCACTGGATACTGAATACCAATCCTCTAACGAAACAATGATATTTGTATGACACAACAATAATGTAATTCTTCGTATCGTTCAGACCCACGTCAGAAAAACGCATGAAAATTCTCAGCGATAATTCCAGTATTTAATAATATTCTTCAAATGATTTTTGTTTTTGATAATGTTTCCATCAAGCCTGAACAGACAGGTCGGATACTTCTTTAAACCGCATTTGAGCTTAATCATGGCGCAATCTAACTTAATCTAACTCTACAGAACACATACTCCTCGTACGCTTCACCAAGAAGACACACTCTGAACGTACCTTACACACTCACCACTGACTCACAAACCCGTGGGTCATAAATAACTCCACCTTGATATCTTGAATGGAAATCGTGTGACCCTTTAACATTTAATACTTCTGATTTTGTTGAAGGACAACACGCAAGTCTAATAAAACTATCTTAGACTTCATACCCACCCAATGACCAGGACAAATAAACAATGTTGACCCTTAAAATATATGCTTGGAGCCCACATCCGAAAAACTAATTAAAGGCATGTTGTAGGTATCTCGTGTTACCTGTGTGTTGTACCTTGTGGGTGTTAAGTGCTAGAACGTAGATAAGGAACAATCGAGGCTTGTTCAAGCACACTGGGGTGGGTGAAATTAAATCTCTTGTACCAAACAATTACTGACAGCATCAAAACAAATGCGGCCATAAATTTGAATTGTATATGAATCTCGCCTAGCCTTGCTCCAAGGCTGTACTGAATATTGAGCTCATGGGTGTGTGGTAATTTATTCTATCTTTCGAAGAGGCAGTCTAGATAAGCCGTATATTGAGAATTGTTGGGCTCAAATGATTTGCTTTTTGTTTGTCGTGACTTTTAAAACATATAATTGCTGTCTTACACAGATTTTAGACCCTAGCAATATGCCAAAATGACGTGTTGTTGCTTGGTTGTTTTATCGTGGCACTCAACAGTAATCCAGCGAAATGACAACTCCCTATAAACAAACGAATCTGAATTGGACAAACCAGTGATTGATATAATGAAGATGGGATGGAGCATAAACCAAACGCTCGGTCGCCTCATGTGTTTGCTAGCTCATGATCTACTGGTTGTGGTTCGAATCCACGATTCATGCAAATTATGACCCTTAATTTGCAAGCAACTGTTTTACTGTTTTTATAACCCTTTTTAATTTTGTAGCTGGGGTTGGTTTTCATTGTCTTGAACTTTGTTCCAGTTTGACATATCGCTTTCTCCGGTCGGTCTATTCTGAAAAAATGAAGAAAACGCAAAGGACATTTTTGTTTACCAGATGTGCAGCATCTTACAGGGACGTCAAACATCTTCAGGGATGTGTTACACGCTAACACGTCACGTGTGTATTCGTTTTTATTCAAAAATGAGAGATGAGTGAAGGAATAGCTGTTCAATGCACAAGGGCTGCTTGTGTAATTTTTCAAATTGACAGTAATATTTGCACGAGTGCAGTAAATGTAAGTTTCATGCAAAGACGTAGGTTATGGCATTGCAACGCCTGGCTTGATCTAACATTAGCGTGTATATATTACTGTGCAGTCTTGCTCATTCTCAACTCCCTTGGGAATGTACAACCTTGTCTGTCCAGATAGTGCTGGAAACAATGCGTTCACTTTACCTCATCCTACCGTAAGCAAATACCAGCTTTAGCAACAATCATGTATTTGTGTTCAGCGTGGGCATTAGTAACACTCATAACAAGATTCTCAAAATATTACGTAAGGAGGCCCAAGAAACAGGCTTCACATCCTGGTCATTATTGGGACTCGAACCCGTTTCTTCCGTGTGACGAGCGTAACCCTTCCCAGGAGGCGTCAAAATTACAAAAATGGTATAGGTATGGTATAGAAACACAGTCACAATCGTAACTTATTGTGGTCATGTGATAATTTCAAGTAGGGTGGGTAACTCTAGTCATGTAGCTTGGGAGTCAGATGCCCAGAAACTCGCTAGTCTGGACGATATTGACAAAACAAAAGTGTCCAGATAAACGGGGTTCAACTGCGTGAGCAACAACACAAAGAGTATCTAACCATGCCACGTCTGACAGTTGTGTTTCCATTTTCAACAACCGGTCCATGATAAATTATTTCCAGCTGTCATCGCAACAGTCAAAAGAGTCGATCACAACGTGACTATGTTTGCTCAACCTTGCAATAAGACCAATGGCGCAGTATCTTGTCACAGACTTCTGTCGCACTTGGTTCATTCCTAGGCCGGAATACCAAACCCAATGAAACACTGATTGATCACACAACGGAACAAGTGTGTATACGAACTTGCTCTATGGGCATATAGATGATCAGGTCTGATTGGCTCCTATCTTTGATTCCAACCAATTAGCTTAGGACGAATGATCCGGGTCATCGTACTTTCTGGATCACGTGACGTGTACATTTCCCGATGTATTTGAAGATGGTGGATCGGGGCAATTTGTAATCCGGTAATCAATTTTATATCACCGAGTGCCTCTTCGAAGGGAACTGTTTGATATAGAGATATTCTTGGCTTACACCATCGATCTTTTTCTTTTAAATATTTTTGGGCGGATATGGATCGAAGACTGATGAACGCTTGGGTTACATTTTCCCTTGGTTTGTAAAACAGCTTAATGTGCAAAATAATTAATTTAGGTATTTTCGGATGGAAGAATAACAGAATGAAGCTTAGTCGTAAACACAATTCTAGAGACCGAAATAGTGTCTCAGTTGATGCAGGTTCTTTTAATATTGCAGATGTGAAATTAATGATTTAAGTGATATGGATTTATAAATATGCTTTAAGGTGATTTCATCACAAGGAGCGTCTCTATCACGGTATTATGAGAAAAACATGTTTCAGTGTGAATGAGGAAGTTTGGAACTTTATGGATCCAGTAAGTAAAGCGTTCGCTCTTCACGCCAAAGCACGCGTTCGATTCCCCACATGGGTACAATGTGTGAAGCCCATTTCTGGTGTCACCTGCCCTGACATTGCTGGCATATTGCCAGAAGCGGCGTAAAACCATACCCACTCACCCACAAGTTGGTGTACAGTTCAGTCATTGACTACATCCAGTTTGAAATTAACACCTGTCAAGTTTATACGCCATAAACAAAGACCTGGCCACACGTATCGAAAACTTGATGTACAGTTCGGCAAATGGGATTCATTATCTGTTTAAATATGTGAATAGTAAAACTAGAACAGTGAAACCTCTATTGCAACCATATTATATTAGATAGTGTAATATGCTGGCATTCTCTTCATTTATTCTGCCGTGCGGACGTACAGGTACAAAAAAGGTTTTAGGAATGTATTGAATAATTTCTGACATAAGGTTAGGTTTCCTTTAAAAGACAGTTTTATGTCTGTACACGTGACAGACGTATTTCAAGTCGGAGATACAGCACTAAGTAGTTAATGCGCCCCCTCCTCACCCGTACAATATGTGAAGATCATTGCTGGCTTACTCCATGGTAGTATCGCTTAAATGTTGCTAAAAGCGGCTTCCAACTAAACTCACGCACTCATATCTGTCTCTGTGATCCATCCATGATCCATGACCATCTCCAGCTTGCCTGATGCTATCTTTGACCCGCTGCGTGGTCCCTGTACGTTATAGAAACCATCAACTTCTTTTAACCAAATTTGACCCTTGAAGGTCCCGGGGTAGAATAGGCCTTCAGCAACCCATGCTTGCCATAAAAGGCGACTATGCTTGTTGTGAGAGGCGACTAACGGGATTGGGTCGTCAGGCTCCCTGACTTGGTTGACACATGTCATCGGTTCCCCATTGCGTAGATCGATGTTCATGTTGTTGATCACTGGATTATCTGGTCCAAACACGATTATTTACGGACCTCCGCCATATAGCTGGAATATTGCTGAGTGCGGTGTAAAACTAAACTGGCTCACTCACTTTTAACCAAACGTTGAATGTTTCTGAGTCTATCCACTATAACGTGAACAGCATACCTCAAACCACTCAGTCCTCTTGCCGTGGAACTGCCGCTTCCTGCTCGTGCATGCACATACACACATGCTAATCTGAAACATTTCTATTAGCACAATCACCAACCGCTTGATGCCAATTTGGGCCAGTTTGTAGAGATGGTCTGTCCATTCTGTAGTGGTCACTTGGCGTGCAAGCCGAACCAATGAGGTCAATGAGGCCAGCAAACAACTATGTACCATGCCCCATGTTCTGCCTCAGTCCCTGAACCACACGATTTGCCCTTCCGTCTACAGTCTGTAGCGAAGACGTACCGATGAACTTCACTTCGTACAAACAAGTTAATCAAATAAAGTGAAATTAAGATTGCGAATCCTCATAATGTTACCTTGACAATTGAGCATTTAAATATCAGAATTTTATTCATCTTAGGGTAAAAGTGGTTTAACAAGCGATCATAGACTGAAATCAATGTTATTGGTTTTATTAAAAACGCAGTAGTTGGAACAAGAAAACAAACGAATGTGCTGTATGTGGTGAGCGTTACCTTAAACCAACTCGCCCTGTTCTCGGTATTTCATGTAATGTGCATATCCCCTTGTGATACATACCAATATTAGGGAATTGAATCAGTTATCGTTTGTTAACCAAGTTTTGTCCTAAATTGAATAAAATGACGAGATTTACATGTTCAGTTGGCAAAATAAAATCAGGAGGATTTGTAAACTTAGGTTCACTATATTCGATTTATTTTTTGGTTTAAAGTGAATCAGACTGCAACAGTTCCTGTAATTCAAAAGCTGTCAAAAAGAACGTCTGGAGATTCCGTCTCATGAAATCAGCACAGGGTTGTGGATTCGCTGACACAATCATTTGCCCTTCCAACACAAAACATGTCCTGAGTTTGGTTTGTACAGGGTTGCAACCCCAAAATACAAAGTTACACTGAATCCGAAATAGCGCAACCTACTTCACCATAAAAATAAACGTCTGTGCAACTCCTAGATGGGTAACGCCACACACGCATCACATTACACGTTCTGGATTACGTTTCTTTACAGACCAGCCCCAGTCGAGCATAAAGAAAGCTAATAGGATCTGCAGGTAAATCCCAAGCATTTCGTTCCTGCCATTCCCTATAACCGACTGCCTGTTTCACGCGCATACCTTCACGCATTTCGGCATGCACGTGCATTCCGTGGTGTGGTTTGACGAGGGCGGGGGCATTCTGGGAGGAGGCACGCAGACGCAATTCTGTACACAGGTGATCACTGATGGGAGAAGATTGTTATGTGTCTGACAGTTGCAGTTTATGTTGTCCAGGTGTAACTGGGCTAAATCATGTAACTGCCCAAGGTATTCAGTTAGGAACTTGTCCTCATGCGGTGACCTGCTCTTTCGTTGGATCGGGTGGTCAGACAGGCAAGCTTGGTTGAGATGAAAGAGTGATCTCATGTCGAGTGGTTTTACTCATATTATCAGCCACTGGTTTGTGTGACCTCGATTATATTGTACACTGGTCACTATGATATCTGGAATATATGGGAAGAGTTCCTTCCGTATATTTTTTCTTCCGCAGAAATAACACTGTAAGTGTTTCAGCCCTATACATCGTAGTGAGTTGTTTGGTTTTGTTTGTTTGTTCTTTTTATATTTTAGTTATTTGTGTGAGTCCTCTTGTAATTGTTGTCCTAGGCTTCGTTAATATGTCGCGATATAAATAATATTTGTGGTATTGCAACGGGAGGAACTCTTACCGAATGTCGCTTACTACGACAGTGAGTGAATAAGTGAGTGAGGTATCGCATCGTTCTTTCTGGGAATCGGGTGGCATGGGTGCATGTTTATTGAATAGATTTATTAAAGGAGTGTTTTTGGCATCTTTGTAATAAATTAGTTTAGCGGTATATACGTGTATATAGTGTCAGTTTCAGGTGACCAATACACATGCATGTTAATATTCGAGCATGCACAGGCAGGTACTTTATTCCAGGTGACTGTTGTATAGGTATGACACGTCAATCCTTCACGATTGCGCAACTGCGAACCCAGTTATATATCCTCGACGTTCGGTAGTCGCGTCAAGTCGCCAGCAGTGCTGCACTGAGAAGAAATGAGACGTAAGCCTGACATGACTCATATGACCTCGTTATCGGAAACAAACCGTTACCCCTCGGTGTCATGACTTTGTACGTGTGATGCTTTCATATAACAAAATAAATGCGGAAATAATGACCGTGGTAATGTGTTTTTGTGAAACCAGGAAAAAATTCCGTTTTTCAATATTTTCTGAAAATTTGTCAGTTTAAAGCCTCACTCTGCAACATTCCAGGTATGTGAACGCGGGCTTTAGGTATTCGAATATGAATCCGGTGATTGACATCATGCACATCAATCTACGCAGCTTGGATACCGTGGTATGCATCAACCAAGTCATCGAGTGTGGCATCGTAATCGCTTCCGATCCGGATGTGTACGGAATTTTTTTCATTGGATTAAGGGTGTATCGGCCCTAGTTCGAAATCGTTCAGTATATTTTGAACATGCAAATCAGTCATAATTCAATTTAATTTTTTGTCAACTCCTCGACGCAAAACATAGATACATCCTCAGTTATGCAACATGTTTGTACCAGCATAAGGGGTCAAGAAGGTATAGCCATTACCGTCCTTAAAGGGGCACTCCTGCCAGATAGCTCACTCCCCGTTAATGAATCATCCAGGGGAGTTGTCTATACGGACCTCCGGACTAGCTCGTGTATGTCAGTAAGGCGTTACATAGCCACGTCGGAGACGTTTTAGATTGGCAAATCTCGCACTTAAGCAGAACTGTAATTTATAAAAGTAAATAAGTATGCAATTGATTCACAGTTGTTCCTGTCATTTCCTCATCAGCTGTAGCGTAGCTGTGATATGATTATCTTAAACCTTCGTGGGGTGCATGAATTGAGTTTTAGCCGTATTCCAACAATATGACGTCATAGGACACCAGAGATGGGCTTCACACGTCATGCCCATGTGGGGAATCGAACTCAGGCATACGTCGTGACGAGCTGTCGCTTTAACCACCATGCTACCCACCACCGGTCAGTGAAACAGTGAGTCAGATGAAGCATTAGTTGTTTACTGCCAGCAGTGTTTAACTCGCGTGATTCCGTAGTGTAAACATCATATATGAGTAATACAAAATGTACATATTTGTTTTCCTGATCGATATGGTATCAACGATGCGGAAATACACAAGGATTCTGAGCTCTTAAATGTAATCTTACTGACGTATATCATGTCATGCCACAAGCTCGGGTAACTTGAGTTGCGTATGAATACAGTGTTGGAGTCACATTTATGATATAGTGCCAGATTGTTTTCAGTCACCTTTGTGTACAGAGACACTCGCACAGATAGAAACATACCAGTATCTCAACTTTTTGGGAGTACCAGGTGATAGTTCTCTGTCACCTTTATATGGACGTTACGAATTTTTTTCTGCAGTTTATTTTTCGAATCAAGATACTAAGTTTATTTGAACCGGATTATATCGCATCGATAACAGCAATTTTGATATTAGATATTGGTGAAAAGTGGAAACTGTTTATGAAACGTGCGAAGACCTTGGCCCCATTGTTAGAGTTATCTCCCCTTACTTCAATAATTCGATACATTGCCAAAAACATGATTGAAATATCCTACATTTATCAAATTAGGATTGACGTTCAATGTGAGCCACGACAGTAACGGCTATTGTGGTAATAAATAGCTTCCATAACGATTTTGGAACGACAATTATCTAACTTTTATATGGGGTTTAATAATTGGATGGCAGCCTTGAAAATAGCTTCTTAACCACAATGGGTGTGAAAGGGGTTTTAAGTGGACACAAAGTGCTGTGCAGATTTCAGAGGGGTGATTTCGTCGGTAGACTGCTATCGCCTATAATGTTTGGGTTATTTTTCAAAGCTGCTCTTAAAACGGGCCGTACACGGCCTGACATGTATGACCATTTATTATAATGTATACTAGTTCCTAATGGAAAAACGTGCGCATAGGATATCCAGATACTTTTGTATCTTAGTGTGTACACATGTACCATTCGTAACTACTCGAATGACCCGAGTAGTTACGAATGCACATGTACAGCCGTCAACACAGTAGTAAGTGCATTCGAAACTACTCGTGTCATTCCGGCGTCTTCTTGTAGGTCACGGAAAGAGACGAGTAGTTACCAATGTACTAAACGATCTGAAGTGAACTTGTCGTGACGTCAGTTGCTTTAGCATGGGCAAGGGCAGCATGTTTAGTTGCATATGCATCTCGACAAATTGCGAGTGGTCATTCAAAGCGTAAGAGACCCGAGAAGATCCTGGTTAGAACTGATCTTCAGCAAGCTGTGGAGAAAAAGACGACTAAGGGGGTGTGGTGGTCAGATTCGCTGACTTGGTTGATGCATACCGTCGTATCCCATTGCGTAGATCGATGCTCATGCTGTTGATCACGGGATTGTCTGGTTCAGATTCGATTATTTACAGGCTTCAATCATATATTGCTGGAAAATGCGTGGTGGGGAGTTAAAAAAACAAATGAAACAAACATAATATTTCTGCTCCGACTCAAGACAGCACAATGTCATGAGCCTACTGGGATGGTCCGTGGCGGAATTTCAACGTCAGGACGCCCAGCATTTTCAGTACCACGCCGTTTCAGCATCGATGCTAAAGCCATGATGAAGTTGCGATTCGCCCATGTGCAGGACGTTCACGTGTAAAGCCACCAAGACAGGTGGATACTGGTGACTCATCTTCGGCACGTATTCCAGACAACAGTGACCAGTGGTGTGAGCTGAGCGTCGCACTGAAGAATATTTCACTCATATGACAACGTGCATGCGTGTATGAGTGGCTGCTTGTACCAGACTAGCCAAGACTTAAGCTGGTTTTATAGTGTCAGCTCACTGAGGTACCATGGCGGATTTTGCATGAATATCACTACTATGACACGCTGTACTGACTCAGAGCCAACAAGTCCTTATTGTACCTATTAATGCCGAGCGTCAGGTGTGGACCAACAAGTACCATATTCTACCGTTTTTGGGTATGACGCGGTCGAGGAACGAACCCGAGACTTTCCGCTCTCCAGGCGGACGCTGTAACCACTATACCAGAGAGGCAGCACCAGTGCTCAGACCACTACAAGGACCGCAATGTCAGAAAGTGCATACGTCATTACGGGATTCGACCAAATCGTTCCGCCGAACGATCTATCACGACTCAACGTCATACGGGGAACAGTGAAAGGCAGGGGGAAGTCACGTTCCTCAGCCTTTGTTGTGGTAAGGATTTCTCGTCGTGACAGACGTCAACGTGTCTCTAGACGCCTTTGGGATCGTTATGCTCAGGCTTGTATCATGGACAGGAATCGCTTTGGGGGTGGTTCTGTACAGTCAACTGTATTGGACCGCATCGCGGCTCTCGGGTAGGGTGGTTCCGTGATAATATGGGTTGGTATAAGTTCGCGTCAGAGGGCAATTTCACAGGTGTGGGCTACACAGATTTTTTGGGGGGCAGTGTCAATTTCTTAGACTTCAACACGGGTTAAGGTCTTCGGTAACTTGTCGTACGAAGCGACTAACGGGATCGGGTGGTCAGGCGGGCTCAGCTGGTTGACACAACATCGTAACCCAATTGCGTAGATTGATGCTCTTGTTATTGATCACTGGATAGGAAGATCAATCATCGTCAACCGATGCTGGTCAAATCCTGTTCGTCAACGGCTCGTACTAAGGTGACGTGGCAGCTTGCTCACAATGTCAATCACCGGCTTTTCTGGTACAAGTGACCATTTGCAGGTTGCGGTCATTGAGGTGGAATGGTGCTATATATGATTTGTGTGAATGTAAACAAAATGCAAACTTTCCTCATTTAAGTCTAGTCATTGGGGATTGTGTCGCGGATGCGGTGGCGATGCATATAGAATAGTTGTATACGTCTCCTATAGGCAAACAGCTTTGTGGAAAGGCGAGTCATATAAGCAACTGAATCGATACTGTCTAACCATTAATAGTAGACACTGGTATTTATTGAATAACAACAGTTGGTTGAGTATGTGCTTTCCGCAGTTGGGCTTACATTCTGAACCACAACATCAACAAAAACAATAATATTATTAATTTGCTAACAACAATCACGCAGTGGTGATGTACTGTGACACATGTTTGTCACGAATAAATAATGTAAAATAGATTATGAAACTTTAAACGTAACTCAAGTTCATTATAATAGATTTGTTTTAATATCCACTTCCGTAGAGAAATGATATCTCACTCTATACAAATAAACAAAAAGTCTGCATATATAACAATGCAAATTTCTCTCACATTCCTTACCCACACAGATTACCTCCCTTTGCTGTGCTGTCATTTCACTGGCACGCTATGAATTTAGCGTGGGTACATTGCGCATCACAGTCTGCGCACAAGGACCATCCTATACTACCCGGCGTTGTATTGAGAGTACTGACCCGAGCCATTCCTAAATCCACCGATTCTGCTGAAAGGTGAGTGCGATCTTCAGTCTTTTCTTTGCAAACTGGATCTGACAAACGTGTGTTTCGTCCCCGCGTTGGTAAAAGCGATCGACAAACTTACATGCGGAAGCATGGCGTTCATTTCGATTTGCTAACCGGTGCCCATGTTTGGGAGCCTCACCCTTCGCTGCGGTGTCATGTTCATAACTGTAGCCAGCGTCCAGTGAACTTATTGCAAACTTTCAGCTCGGATATACCGATCGTCCTATTTACACACCAGGTAAAATGTGACACTATGGACTATTTCAACTTGACGCACTCTGTCTGGAAAGTTAACAGGTTCTCAGAGGCTCGGATCTATTGTATACCTCACAGGTGCTAACTGCTGTGTTCCGGAAGCGGATAATCTCATCCCATTTGCTTAATTGCCGTTTATTTTGCTGTCACACGCGTGAGAATTTTTAGCATTTCATGATAATTAACTAAGTATAATCAAGTACCTGTCGCGCGTGTCATCCATGTCAAATGTCACCGCACGTCGCGTGGTGTAACTGTTGTATATTTCAAAGCGTGCTTGTAGATTTCATAGTCGCTCGACCAGATAGCCGACTCATCACTTTCATGTGATTGTGAACGGAGCCGGGGTCTATATATAGTGTATTCACCCGACCGGCAACATGGCTGGCAACTTGGCAGGATGTCAGTCAATTCAATTATTAAAACACGTTTCTGTGCAATGCATCAGCGCGATAGCATCACAGGCTTGGTTTTGAGGGGTGACACCACAGACACCATTATGTAACCATATAACTCGTCATAATTGTTCCCATGTTATTTAGTATGCAAGTGCAAATTTGCTGAGTCGGATACAGTGAGTGAACACACCGTGTACATATAATTATCATGCATCAAAAAAGGATGAAAAAGTTAACTTACAAATGTTACACATGTGGAACATTTCAGATACAGAGCTGGTAAATATAACTAGATATCATGTATCATAATATGATGTTAAATGTAGGTGCTGCAGTCCTATTAATGTATAAAAGCATATGTTTAATTTATGTGATTTCAAATTGGATAAAATTTTGAAGCTTATGTCAATACATAAGTTAAAGTTAAGAACTTTGTTAAATACAAAACCCACCTTGCAGACAGTTAATACCCAATGTGATGTTAAACTGAAGTCTTTAAACTTGACTATGCATTTCGAAATCCAAAGTATTTTTAGACACCACAGAAGCTGATGTAAAGTTATATCATGAGTATTGGGTTTGTTTACTACATTAATATTCATAATCTATATTTAAGCATCAATGTTTACTAGATATCAAGTTTCACAGGAATTCTTCCGGCCATCTCTTCATTAGTGTGGAGGCCTTGTTTCACTAACGTACTAGACACCAGTAGTAACTTGACTACAGATCCATATTTGTAAATACTTGACTGGACCACTTGCCCCCAGAACTGTCAGATAGCCTTGTTTGTCTAGCAACCTTGACCTTCACTAACTTCTTACAGGGTTAAGGTCACCTCATTCCAGAAACAGATTGGAATTGGGGAAACCAGTTTAACATAGGTAATTAACGGATCAATAAATGTTGACTGAAATTGGAGACAGAAACAGATAGAAAATAGATGAAGAGACTAAAACATTTGATGAATTGTGGTGACCTTGGTTGGAACTATGTTAGATAACTGAGGGTAGAAAGAGACAGTAGTCTGTCGCAGTGACATAGTAGACAAACATAGCAAGGGAAAAGGGGAACAGTGCAGACGATAGAAAAATACACCGAGACAGAAAACTAACATAATAAGAAAATATAGGACAGTGCTATTTATGATTTGGGTTTGAAAAATATTCTTCTATTGTTTGTGGACGAGTTACAGCTTATTGGAAATTGACTTGATATGTATGCATATATATAGCTGTCTAGTTTCCACTAGCAGATAGGCATTGATTTGATGTGCATGTAGCATTCCGAGGGTTAGGGCAAACACATTACTATGAGTTCCTGATGTGTTCATTAGGGTTGTAACACTTAACAGGTATTGACACTGATGGCATGTGATGCCACCTGCAATGTACCACAGTGTGGTGTCAGCTTAGGGACATAGTGAAATAAACAAAGAATATACACCAGTCTGGGAATATGTACTGTGTCACTGATTGGTTGTCAAGTGAAATGACTGTGCAATACACATGCACTTATAGTGAGGGTGTCCTTCTCTTAGAGGGTCAAGTAAACGCAAATGTGGAATTTATCTTATGTATTAGTGATAATATTCTGTCAAGGAAATTACAATGAGCGATTGGAGAGGTCTCAGGTGAATGTGTAAGCCATTCTATGTCACAGGGTGACCTAAACATACACAGTAATCCAGGAGAGTACAGTTGGTTCCTGATTGGTGAAATGAAATATACATGCAATAAACAAGGCACAGGGTGTAATAAACATACAAATGCAAACAAATTTATGACTGTGCTCACCACTGATTGGTTAAATGCAATATACATGCAATATATTAGGCATGAACACACACGTCAGTGTTGATCACTGTGACGAATTAGTGTAATGGCTTATACTGTTATGGGTGTAGTGATCTCATTAATCACACTGTGATAATAGAATGTAGTCCAAGCAGGGTTAATTTTAACACAGGCTGCACCAGTGTACAAGTAGTAGACTGCGTACCATGTGATGTATATTTCAGGGTTAATTTCCTGATTGACAGGATTTCATTCTTTGCTAAGAAACTTGTCAGTTACTATTTCCAGTTCAGTGAGTACACTGAGTAAATTTGAGACTCTTTATGTCAAGTGAAAAATGCTAATTCATTCTTATGGTATTCTTGTAGTTCAGGGTTTTAGGACATAGTTGCACTGCCATATGAAAGATAGTTGTGTAAGAAAGAAGTGGCCTAAAATGTATGTGTAAAATTGTGTAGGGAGGGTTATTTCTGTGTTTTTACCCATGTAAGTAAATGGGGTTGGTGGGTTGGGGGTACAGGGTTATTTGTGTCTTGATACCTGTGTACGGTTGTTGTGTGGCTGTCAGATTTCCTGATACTTGCTATCTACATGAAATAGACATGTTATCTGTCAGACTGCCAGATAGTGTTGCATCGATAAC
Organism: Haliotis asinina; assembly: GCF_037392515.1. Classification (NCBI taxonomy): domain Eukaryota; kingdom Metazoa; phylum Mollusca; class Gastropoda; order Lepetellida; family Haliotidae; genus Haliotis; species Haliotis asinina. The sequence continues at coordinate 27,443,286 of NC_090294.1, read as the reverse complement.
CTGTGGATTCTACCTTTTTTTTTGTAATGGTTCTTTGCCAAGAAATATATCCCTGGTGAAATATGAGGTGTTGAGCAAGAAATTAACCGATTTCCCTTAAGGGGTAATTACGAGTGTAGCATTTAACTTGTGATTTCCCCAGAACATTGTATCAAGATATGTAACATGTCATCTCATATGTTTAGCATGATACCCTCTACGCAATTTAAACTTGGTCTTTAGGAGTTCTCAACTGTACAAGGTTTTCGTGATTAAGACATGGAATAATCTTGGTAAAATGTCCATGTTTGGTAATTAAATACTAACTCACTGAAGAAGTAACTCTGTCATCATGGGACAACAATATGAGGGGTGCTCATGTTATCAGCCACTGGTTTGCCCAGTCCAGGTGTGTCTGTCGACGTGAGAAATATGGACTATTTTGGCCTGTCACAGAATCAATTGTACTGCAGGATAACACCTTGGTGATGAATCATATCGCAAGGGATATTATTGAGATCGCATGAAAGTGACATGGTCAAGATGTTGGGGCCTTTAGATTCAAGGACCAAGGAATCCCTTTTGCTTCAAATACAGGGCTGTGGATGCTATGTGAGTGAGTGTAGGTTTATGCCAATTTTTGCAATATTCCAGCAATATCACAGCAGGGGAAACCATAAATGGTCTTCACACATTGTACCTATGTGGGTAATTGAACCCATGTCTTCAGCGTTTTAACCATTTGGCTTCCCTACTGCCCTTGATGCAGAATACATTTTTTGTCAAATTGAGTTAGCACTTGATGCACCTTGGTGTGGATCATGACAAACATCCACACCTTCATGCTAAGAAGGTGTACTTGTATCAAGGTATACTTAATTCAATAGACCTGTTTCAGCTTCATGACACAAATGTGTCAGTTTGAAAAGGTAAAGTTACTCTATAAGGCTTTTGTGTCACTCAACATAAAATGGCCACTCAACATAAAATGGCAGAAGTTGTATGAAATATACAGCCATCTGTGTTGAACCCTGACGTACGGGTGACATTTTACATATGCCTGAGTGCATCACCTGAGCATGGCAGACATACCAGGACTTGTCAGATTCTGTTGTTGCCTGTCAAATCCCTTCGTCCTAAGTCATCACACTGACACTGCACCATTGACATGCCTTTATGTTTATGTCCTTCAGCCATCTACACATACTGTTTGGTGATGTTCACAATACTTTTACATTGAAAGTTTAGCGTGTGGTGGATGTTGTTCTTAACAAGAACTTTCAGTTTATTTCAAATCACAATATTTGATCTCTCATGGAGTAATTTCTGTACGTTATATATTTGAGGATTCTGGTTGAGAACTGGTTACAGTGTGCGAAGCCCATATCTTTTGCCCCCATTATATTGCCAGAAAACTGCTAAAAGGGATGTAAAACCCGGCCTGCTCGCTGGCTAAGAATGGGTCCCAAGGAACTGTTGTGTGTTTTCTTATTGTAAATAGGTATTAGAGACATATATCTATCATATAAATTGATATTTATGACATGAAGCATGTAATTTCAATGCTTATGCAGAGCACTGAATTTCATGACAGAATTGTGCCAGTATTTATTTCCAACAGTGTATTGGGCAGTGGGGTAGCCTAGTGGTTAAAGTGTTTGCTCATCAAACCAAAGCACAGGGTTTGATTCTCCATATGGGTACACAATGCGAAGCCCATTTCTCATATTGCTGGAATATTGATAAAAGCAGCATTAAACAAACCTACTTTCTTCACCAGTACATTACCAATCTGGATACATCCAGAACATGATGTATCACAGATCTTACACGAACTAGCATTCTTTTCCCACAGTGGTTACTTGTCACATCTTCCTATGTAGCCTCTGTTCTAATACGACCCTTTCATGGTGCGAGTATTCAAGACTCGTGATTGGAGGCAATCAGATTTAGTAGTGCAATCAGCGACCTTGTTTCAAAAGTGATCGTTCGAAAGATCTCGGTAATTTCCGGATGCATAGTGAAAACTAGAACCTCTTCCCGAGTGTGATACTCAAATATTTCTTCTAGACAGAACTCAGTCATGTCATTTTTGTTTCTCCACATTGCTTGCATTAGCCAAGTTGAATCTTGTCGATGTACCACATGTTCTGATCGGACAGAAAAAAATGGAGATAAATCTGCTGCCATTTTTTGCTGCTAGGGGATTTTATGAGAACCGCGAAATATGGCCGTATTAGAACAGAGGTTCGTAGGAAGATATGAAGATACAAGAATGAAGAAGAACTAGGGGCGGTGGGGTAGTCTAATGGTCAAAGCATTCGCTTGGCACACTGAAGACCCGGGTTCGATTTCCCACATGGATACACAGTGTGAAGCCCATTTCTGGTGTCCCCTGAGGTGATATTACTGGAATACTGATAAAAGTGGCATAAAACACAACTCCTTCACTCACTTACGCAAATTATGTAATCAGTTTCCAACTGATTAAATGCGCAGTCAAATAGCAGTTATTAGTATGTTGTACACACTAAGGCCATATTTGTCAGGTTAACAGCAATGAACATTAGATTACTTCATGTCTCTTAATAAGCTTTTGTGGAGCTGTACTATTGCTCACAATGCAAGAAGGACCTAGCTGAATATTCACTTTCATTTTATGCACCCGAAAACCTGAATAAGGGCTTGACATAATGTCACCCACGCTCAAACTTTTGCTTATCTCGAGGACTCTAAAGGGGCTGGATGAGTCATACCATGCTTGAGGACATTTCATTGACAAGAACTTTGATAAAACATTGAGCATTTGATCCAGTTAGATGTAAGTATTAAACTCTCTTTGGGTCATTGTGCATACTTGTTTTGACTGTATAGCTGAAACAGGTCATGGGTTATTGATCACTGAATGCTTCATGAATATTCATGATGTATTGTGGAACTGTTTGATAAAGAGGAGTATTCTATAGAATATATTGACCGAAGAAATGTCGTTGAAGTTTGAATTGCCAGGTCAGCAGGTATTGGCAGATCACTTTGCCTGCTCGGTTATAATTGGTTTTGTTGATATTTTGGGTTTACGTCTACAAATAGCATAGAATATGTCATAGTATCCTCTAATTAATTATTTATTTTATAAGTTGAATGCATAGATTCATGCACCTGTGTAAAAGTATACTCCTCAAAGGAGTTTTAAGAAAACCTGATTCTACATATTAGTATGGTTAATATTTCATGCCAAACAATGACATATTGTCTTAAATGATATAAAATTATTCCTTTAGTAATTTTGAATAGCATGTATAAAATA